>NC_056747.1:36740992-37040992 GCF_019279795.1 Protopterus annectens
CTGGATTTGCTACAGCAGTCTTACAAGACCTGCTAGCCAGCTCTAATATTCATTGACTGCCTCCACCCTTCAAACAAAAAACACTTATATTTGTCAGTTACTAGAATTTGCTTTGATGCATAATTATTTTGTTTTTGAAAATGATTATTTGTAATTGGAAGGAACTGCAATGGGGGTGGCTTTTGCCCCATCTTATGCAGTTTTATTTATGGCACATTTTGAAAATATGTTTGTGTATGTTACAGATTTTTTTTAAGGAAAATGTGATCATGGTCAAAAGGTTCATTGATTTGATTTTTGTGTGTATGGGGGAGATCAATGAGTTTGATCAATTTATGGAATTAAAAATCTACTACCAATCATTAGCAGACCGGAGTTCCGCTGTGGCGACCCCTTACCGGGAAAAAGCCGAAAGACAAACAACTCTGTCAAAACACATATGGCTTGGAATTTACCTATAGAACTAGTAGGAACAAAATGCAATTTTTGGATGTTGAATTTTTATGTAGATGAAAGGGGTGTTTTGCATTACAAACCATACCATAAGGAAACAGTCGCGGAGAGCTTCTTGGAAGCTGGCAGTGCTCATCCTGGTCATTTGATAAAATCCCTTCCTTATGATGAGTTCAGAAAAATAATGACCAATACCTCTGATAAAAAAATGCTGAAGAGGGAATTTGATATAGTTAAGAAGAGGTTACAAAGGCGAGGATATAGTATGGAATATATAAGTGAATAAATTGAAGGGAAATATGAGTCATAAAAGAAAAAGTCGTTTTTCTACTCGACGTGAGAAGTTTATTAGGAAAAATGAAATGGAAAAGGTAAGTGTAGAACCCCTTTTCTTTTTGAACAAATTCTCTCCCCTTTCTGAGGTACTTGGGGGGTTAGTGAATGGTCTTTAGCCAGTTTTATGTAGGGATGAAGTAGTGCGGAAGCTATTTCCAGAGAGGGTTACCTTTTTGTATGGCAGATTTAATAATCTAAAAGAGTTGTTAAGAACAAGAAACAAGGTAGACATAGTAGAAAGAAAGGGAGTATTTCCATGTGGGGTCTGCAAAGTATATGATAAATTAAAAAATATTGATGGATGATAAAAGGAAAAAAGTTTTTGGTTAAAAATAAATTTAGTTGTAATTCATGTGGTGTAGTTTACATCACTGGATGTGGATGTACACCTTGTAAATGGTATGTGGGGCAAACAAAAAAAAGGTGAAACTTAGAATATTGGAGCACTTGGGCAATGTAAGAAATAAGAGATTGGATAGCCCAGAGGCACAACATTTTTGTGACACACATGGGGGGGTAGTATAGACAGTTTTTTCTTTTGTGTATTAGCAAAGCCCCTTGAAGAACAAACAATAGGGGGTGATGAGTTCAAAGAAAATTGATCAAATTGGAAACAAAATTAATAGTATATTTAGGCACTTTATATCCTAGGGGTCTCAATCTGAATATTGATTGGGGCATTTAAATGTCAAGTCTAATGGATTTTGGTTAGTTCATTTCAGAACGGATGTATTGGGTTTAATATAAATGTATATAAAAAAGTTGGATGAATAAATGAAGTTAATTAATTTAATATTACAAGTAAATAAGTGTAAGGATTAAAAAATAGAAAAAAATATAAAAAAACATAAAAAGTTTTTATTTAATAAAATAAATATAAATGTTATGTATAGATATTTATAATTGAATCTTGGGGGCAGGTTCATAGGTAGGTACTAGGCTATCTGCCCGAGGGCATTTATAAGCCTAGCCAGTGTGTGTTGGCTTTCGCCGCCCCATTGATTAATTAACTGATCCTCTGTCAAGCAGAGCCAATGAAGTGATCCCAGGTGTGTATTTTCTGTTACCCATCCACTCGTCAAGGTTTCTCTTGAAGAATGTTAGTGAGGGGCTCTGCCTGATGTAATTTGGAATTTTGTTCCAAAGCATGGCTCCCACAGGAATCTAATCTATCCCTCCAGCATGTTCTATTTATTGCTGTGGTGAGGTTTAGCTCACTAGAGCGCGTGGCTCGCAGTGACTTGGATTTCTTTAGGTGGAGCATGTCCATCGATTCTGAGTTGGACATGGCTTTGTAAGTCAGGCAGAGATCACCCCTGAGTAAGCGATATGCCACTGAGTACAGCCAGAGTTTTTTCAGTCGGGCTGCATAGGACATATGTTTGAGACGGTAAGGTACTTTTGTGGTCTTTCCAGCTGTTAGAAGTGTCTTGTGAGGTACATCCCAAATGGGGCATTGTACTCTATGATGGTTCTAATGAGTGACGAGTAGAGGGGCACTATAACCTCTTTATTTCTAGATGCGAACCCTTTGTAAATAGATGGGCCACATAGAAGGATTTCCTAACTACTTTGGCAATATGATTGTCAAAGGAGAGATTACTATCTACCTGGGTCCCCAGATCTCTTATTACCTCTTCTGTATTAAGGGGGCTGCCACCTATGTGGTAATTCGTGGGTGTTTTGTTTTTCCCAAACGAGATGATTATACATTTTTTGGCATTTAGCTTGAGGCCATGACTTTGACACCAGGTGTCCATCTCAGTAAGGCCCTTTTGGAGGATGTCCATGTCAGCGGAGAGCCAATTATGGCTCAAAGTTTGCAGTCATCGTTGAACTAGGTTAGCCATAGTCCTCCTTTGTTTGTCTGTACCTGGAGCCCGCTATTCTTACCATGTGAGTTCTGTATGTAAGTTAGTTGGCAACCCACCTCGTGACGTAGGGGTTTATGTTCAGGCTGGTGAGGTTTTTCTGTAATCCCCGAATGGGGAATGGTGTCGAAAGCCTTGGCGAGGTCAAGGTAGGCTGTGTAAACCACCTTTCCCTCGTGTATGGCCTTGCTGACTGTCTCGAAGAAGTCACCCAGGTTTAGTAGGCTATCAAAGGAGAGAGACTACTGGGACCCAGGTGGACAGTAGTCTCTCCTTTGATAGTCACATCGCCACAGTAGTCAGGAAGTCCTTCTACGTGGCACACCTCATCATAAAAGGGTTGTCATCCAGGAAAAAAGAGGTCATTGGTCCCCTCTACTCGACACTCATTAGACCCATTATAGAGTACAACGCACCTTTTGGAATGTACCTCACAAGACATCTGCAGCAGCTGGAAAGGCCACAGAAGTACCTCACAAAGAGGATTACTGGCCTCAAACAAATTCACTGACCACCTCAAAAAACTCCAGCTTTACTCCGTAGCATATGGCCTACTCCGAGGTGATCTCTGCCTAACATATAAAGCTATGTCAAACCCAGAGCTGTTGGACAGCTACACCTAAAGAAATCCCAATCCCTCCGAGCTACACACTCTAGGGACCTAAACCTTGTCACCACAATAAACAGGACATGCTAGAGGGATAAATTCCTGTCCCAGAGTCTTCCCATATTCTGGAACAAGCTACCCATCTATGTCAAGCAAAGTTCTTCATTAGCACTCTTCAATAAAAATCTTGATAAGTGGATGGGAAATAGGAAATACACCCCAGGGATCACTTTTGTGTCTCTGCTCGACAGTGGCACAGGAAAATAACTTTCTTGGGTGGCGTACGCCAGGGAACCTTGTTGGCTAGGCTTACGTAGGCCCTTGTAGCCTAGTACCTACCTATGAACATCTGCCCTTAACAAAGCCGAACTGGGTCGTGTCAAGTGTTTGGAGATTCCCAATGTCTTTGTTAATGAGTTCCATGATGATGCGCTCCATAGCCTTGCAAACCAGGCTAGTCAGGCTTATGGGGCAATAGTTACCAGGGTCAGTTGTGACCCTTTCTTTGTGGAGAGGAATAACCATTGCTGTGCACCATTATATGGGCACGTAGCCTGTGGAGAGGATGAGGTTGAACAGCGTGTTTAGGTGGGGGGTTAGTTCGTTCTGTAGTTCATGCAAGACGCAGCCTGGGACACCATCTGGTCCCATTGACGCTGTGTTTTTGGCTTTTGAAAGGGCTGTTTTCACCTGTGCATCTTTGATTTGTGGGACACTACACTTTTCCGGTATTGTTGTGGGCCCTTTTGGAGGTGAGAGGGGTGTGACGTTTGCACTGAATCTATCTGCCAGGATGTTTGGCAATATCAGTAGGTTCAGTATATTTTGTGCTATTTTGCACTAGTTCAGTGCATATCTGCGAGTTGCCACTTAGATTCTTAACATAGCTAAAGAAGGCTTTGTGGTTATCTTTTGAATCCTTGGCTATATTTCTTTCGAAGTTAGCCTTGGATGATTTCATGAGGGACCTCAGTTTCTTAATGATACTGATCAGGGATGTCTTTCCTTCTTGGGATTTGCTTTTTTTCTGAACTAGTTTCCTCCTTCTATTGTATAGCCTGTTTACTGCAGGGGTCCACCAAACTGGTTTCCTTCTCTTAGAGGAGTGAGCCTTGGTTTTGCTAGGGATGGCACGATCCATGCATTCTTGTAGGTGCTCATAGAGTGCATTTGTAAAGGTCACCTAGTACTAGTGTGTTAGGTATGTTATTTCGCCTTAAGGGCTGTGATGGTGCGGCACACTGATTTTGTGTTTTATGTGTTGTCTGGTTTGTGACTGGAAGTGCAGGTTGTTTGGGTGTCTGCTTTGGAGGTCTCAGATGCTTTTGCAGGTTTTTATTTAGAGCCTCCGAGTATGATTTTGTGTTTTATGTGTATTTTTTGCCAGTGCTGTTTTAGTAAGTCTGTGTGCGGCTGGAGTTGTGGTGCAAGTGTTAACCTTCTCCTCTTGACTGTCTGTTCCAGTCTTGGGTGTAGACAGCTTAGCTTCCAGTAAGGCTGTATAATTGCATCTCTCGCATATGTTAATGTTTTGTGGTAGGAGGAGAGGGTTGGCTGTGTACATGAGGCAGTTGTAACATTGCCTCAGGATACCTAGATTGACCAGCTGGACTGCAGAATGCACCTGAAGTTGCCCTTTGGTCATGCCTGAATAGTAGGGTGAGCTGCTTAGTCGCTTGGTTTTTGAGGGGTGAATAAAGAGCCTTGCCCTGTTGGGCAATCAGTGTCAGGGTATATTAGTGCTTGCTATTAGGTCTGAGCAAGTGCTGGGCTGTAAGATGCTTTTTGAGTGTTAGACTAGGTTGAGAGTTAGACTAGTTTCAAGGGAAAAACTGAAGAGTAGACTTAGTGGAGCCGGGAATAATTTCACCTTAGCTAACCGGCACTGCCCGGTGTGCAAAACCATGCAAAAGCGGTTTTTATAGTAGGAAAATGAAAGAGATAGAAATTAGCCCATAATGGCCAATAAACTACTAACTTCTGGGCTGGAACCACTCCTCCAGGGACAGATAGGTTGCTCAAAGCTCCACTCTGTCACAGGTGAACAGAGAAACTTCCTTCTATCCAAGTAAGGTATGGGTAACGCAAACTAGTATCACAACCCTGAATTCAGCACTAGCCTGAAAATTGGACTATACTAGCTTAGAAAGGCGGGAAACAAGGAATGTTTTTGATTTTTTTTTTGTAAGATAAGGCAAAAACAGTGAAAAATACACTTAAAACAGCTTTAAACTACTACAAATGATCAGAAAAGGCTACCACACTTTATTGTGTAGCCTACAACAGTTAAACAAATGATTTAAACAAAAAAATAACTTTTTAAAAGTGCAGGCAGTCAAATAAGTGCAGTATGTGAAAAAACAAGATTTTAAATCACAATGAATGAATGTTAGAAAGTCTGCGTTTAGGTGGAAAACAGTTAAGTACAGCAAGAAAGTACAGAAAACTGATACTTAATCACTCCAAAGTCTCTCTCCTAAGCTAGAAGGCTTGTATCAGTTTAAGGCTTTCTAGTGCTACCCAGTAGGTTAGTTACAGTTAAGATAGGAAACAAGCGCAGATGTGGTCTTTTAAACCAGAAAGTTGAAAGAGACGGACAAACTGTCCAAATGGTCAATAAACTACAATTTCTGGGCCAAGAACCTCTCCTCTCATGGTAGACTGGCTACCTAGTGCTTACCACTCCCACTGATAAGCTAGAAGGCTTTCCTCCAACACAGAAAGGCTTGCGGAGCTCAGAAGCTTGCCAACAGTCCTGGATACAGCAACTCTGTATCTGGACTAGACTAGTTACAGGAAAGGCGGGGAACAAGTACAAACATAGGCTTTTAAGCCAGCAAGTTGAAAGAGATGGAAAACTGCCCAAACGGCCAAATAAACTACAATTTCTGGGCCGAAACTCACTCTTCCCGTGGAGGATAGGCTGCCTAGTGCTTACCACTCCCACTGATAAGCTAGAAGGCTTTCCTCCAACACAAAAAAGCCTGGGGGCTCAGAAGCTTACTAACAATCCTGGATACAGCAACTCTGTAACCGGACTAGGCTAGTTATAGGAAAGGTGGGAAATGGGCACAAGTGTGGCTTTCAAACCAGAAAGTTTATTTTATTTTTATTTTACATTTGTTAACCGGGCTAGTCCAACTGGATACATGTCCATTTTCAGTGGAGGCCCGAGGAGAAAAGCTCCGCTATCTAATACATGATAATAAACAGTATATAGTCAAATACATAAAGCATTACACACATGAGACGCAGTAAATACACAATATAAAAATAAGCATGGAGAAAAAGTACACAGTATAAAGGATATGCAAGCATAAACAATACTTAGGTTAAGTCATACTTAAGTTGAAAGAGATGGAAAAAAAACTGCTCAAACAGCCAATAACTACAATTTCTGGGCCAGAGACCACTCCTACCTGATGCTTACCACTCCCCCACTGATAAGCTAGAAGGCTTCCCTCCAACACGGAAAGGCTTGGGGGGCTCAGAAGCTTACAAAGAGTCCTGGATACAGCAAATCTGTACCTGGACTAGACTAGTTACAGGAAAGGGAGGAAACAAGTGCAAACACATGCTTTTAAATCAGATGGTTGAAAGAGATGGAAAAGCTTCCCAAAAGGTCAATAAACTATAATTTCTGGGCCAGAAACCACTCCTCCTGTGGTAGATAGGTTACCTAGTGCTTACCACTCCCACTGATAAGCTAGAAGGCTTCCCTCCAACACAGAAGGGCTTGGGGGGCTCAGAAGCTTACCAACAGTCCTGGATACAGCAAATCTGTACCTGGACTAGACTAGTAACAGGAAAGGCAGGAAACAAGCGCAAGCACAGGCTTTTAAATCAGAAGGTTGAAAGAGATGGAAAAGCTTCCCAAACAGCCAATGAACTACAATTTCAGGGCCAAACCCCACTTTTCCCATGGTAGATAGGCTACCTAGTACTTACCACTCCCACTGATAAGCTAGAAGGCTTCCCTCCAACACAGAAAGGCTTGGGGTTCTCAGAAGCTTACCAACAGTCCTAGATACAGCAAGTCTGTATCGGGACTTGACTAGTTACAGGAAAGGCAGGAAACAAGCTTAGAATTTTTTTTTTGTTACAGAAAAGCAGCTAAAACAGCAGTAAATACAATTCAAATTGTAGTGCAGGCCAGCACACTTGAACGTGTAGCAACCCTATGGCAAATACAGTTCAAATAAATGCAATTAAATTAACAAATGACTAAAAAACAAGTGCAGAAGGCAGTAAATTAGAAGGCTACTAACAAGCAGTAATAAGTGCAGGGTAAGAGCGACTGAACAGATAACAGCACGCAGAAGAGCAACTAAGACAGTTACAGTAAGAGCAGATGAATAAGATTTATATATATATATATATATATATATATATATATATATATATATATATATATATATATATATATATATAATATACACACTATATATATATATATATATATATATATATTTTTTTTTTTTTTTGCTGAGGGAAGGAACAGAGCAGGATTAGGAGGCTACAGAGGTTGTCCTTCCCAAATGCTCTCTTTGTACGCAGTAGGAGTGCCTGAAATCAGAATATGATCTCACTGCACTCAGTTGAGTGAGCAAATTAAATGGGCCCAGGAGTATCCAAATACAAAACTTCAAGAGGGGCGGGCAATTTCAAAGCCACCAACATTAATACCAAAACAGGAACAGGCAGGGTGGGTGGGGAACTAACTGTAGAGAGACAGCCACAACTTCAGTTGAGTTAATATTCAGTGAAAAACACAAATAAATAAATTAAATGCAGTACTATATGCAAAAGAGCAGATAAAAGTTTACTTAAATTCTCTTATACATGCAGCTGATTTCAGGTAGATGTTAGCCAGCCAAAGTTTCGATATTAAGCAGAGATAACTCAAAATGTACCACTTATATAAGGCAAGACAGGATGTCAGTGATGAGCTGAAACTACCCCCACTGCTATCAATGGCTACTCAGAAATTCTAAAAAGTACTCTGTAGAGAGACCGCCACAACTTCAGCTGAGTTAATATTCAGTGAAAAACACAAATAAATAAATTAAATACAGTACTATATGCAAAAGAGCAGATAAAAGTGTACTTAAATTCACTTATACGTCCAGCTGATTTCAGGTAGATGTTGAAATGTATTTTTTATGTGTTTAATTGTGTAAGTTTATTGGGGTATAGGAGAAAATGTGAATGTGAATTATTTTATTAAGAAAAATGTTATTTAAAAATGTTATTTGGGAATTTCCCTGTGTTGGGTTAATGTATGGGGGCACATCTTTGGATTCTAAGCTGCATAATATTCAAAGGAAAGCATATAATTTTTTAATTGATTTAATTGTTTAATTAAATGAAGATGATTTAGTGCTGAGATGGAATATAAATAGCTGCTTGGATCTGAAGTTATTCCATTGAAGGCCTGTGAGGCCGAGGTACCAGAATGTATTGAATAAAGAAAGAAAATTGGCAGCTACAGCAGTGCTCGGTGGTTTTTTTTGTTTGAGGAGAATTCCTGTGTTCCAGCTTTTTTTGGAACGTGTGTGGTTTGGTGTTTGCATCATGCCTCCACCCTTCCTCAGCTTTGGGAATCAACCCAAGTGTGATGACTGCAACAGTGAAACACGAAGAGCATAGTACAGTTATGTACATTTACCATAAATGTAGATGTTCGAGTGTATTCACTGTTGCAGTCCTGGTTACCCTCCCTCCAGCCCCCTGACTTTTCACCTATCCTCTTTTTTGGCCATATCTTATGGCAATAGTATTTACTTTTACTGGAGGTGATCCACACCATGTAATTGCTTCCTATTTTGGGTGCTCCTGACATCTGGGGTGAGAAAAACTGATGTAATTGCGTCTGCTGCACGTTTTATACTCTTGAAGACCTGACGTCATGGAAGAGGTTACAGCATCCGACGCAGAAATCCCAAGACTCTGGTATTCGGGCCGACTGAGGGCTACCTGCAGGCAGATAACCCAAGTGTGATGACTGCAACAGTGAAACACGAAGAACATCACCCTTGCTCTCAAAGATATCATACAACTCTACTCCTCTTCAAGATCCCTCCGCACTAGTGACAAACTACTTCTGCAAGTCACTAAAGCTAAAAACGCAGGAGGAGAATCTCTTTTCTCCAACTACATTTCCAAACTGTAGAATAGTCTACCTAACTCACTAGTGGCCAATATTTCAACAATACAATTTAAAAAACTCCTAAAAACATACTTTACAAACTCTTGGCTCTCCCCTCAATGCTCTGATTCTAAAAAGAATCTTAGAGATTTCTTGCTCCTGCTCCAACACAGGCCTTTAGCCATCCCCCCCTGTACTGAATATTGTTGATGATGCCTTTACGGAGTATAGCTTGGCACCTGACTCCTTACCTCCTGCTCCCAGAAAACCAGATAGATATTACAGGGTTCCTGATTCTCACAAGTTCCTTTTTAAAAATCCTACTGCGGATCCTGAGACCATTTCACAGGGACCCAAGGGCATAAAGGCTACATCTGCCAAAAATCCTACCCCCTCTGATAGAGATTCCAGGGCGCTGGATAGATGGGGTAAGAAGGTGTACACTTTTGCAACCTTGTCAATTAGGGCCTTAAATTGCCAGTTTCATACGTTAAAGTATCAGCAGCATATTATTGGATTGCTTATACAGGACATTATGTTGATTTCTGACTGTGCTGAAAATAAGGATTTACAGGATTTAATGCATTCTGCTGAACAAGTTGGAAAACATACTTTGCAATGTGGTTTTGATTCACTAGAGGCATCTTGCAGGGCTGCTATTACTGGGTCTGTAGTTAGAAGACATGCGTGGCTTAAGGAGCAGTCTTTGCCAGATCATGTTAAAGCTAAATTGTTGGAAGCTCCCTTAAACCAGGACCGCCTGTTTGACAACAAAGCAGAATTACTTAAAAAGATGGAGGAAAAGGCTAAATCTATGCAAACTGTTAAAGATTTCCTGCAAGTGCAGCCTCCAAGATTTAGTAGGCATTGGCCATCTAAGAAATGGTCCTTTTCTGCCTTTTCCAAACCCAGACCCAGCAGAACACTCAGGCTTCAGTTCCAAGGTGCGCACAGGACTAAGCAGTGGGGGGCCCCCCACTTCCAAAGCAGGGAGTAGTAAGACCCCCCCACCTTATGGTAAACTGTCTCAATGATTTAATTTTAAAACTTCCTAGCCATTTTCAACTGACTGCTCCTTTAGGGGGAAAGATTGTTCTGCAGTCAAAAAACTGGGAACTTATTACCCAGGACAAATGGGTTTTAAATATAGTTTCCCAGGGATACAGATTCCACTTCCACACATTACCAACCCCAAACGGTTGGCTAGTTAGACCCCTAAATCAGTGGGCAGAGGCTCAAAAGCAAGTTCTCTCTCTCTTAAGTATAAGGGTTATTCAGACTGTCCCAGAAGAGTAAAGGGGACAAGTTTTCTACTCAAGACTTTTTCTAGTGCCCAGAAAAGACAACTCCTGGCATCCTTTCCTGGATCTCTCTATCCTAAACACTTTTTTGGTGATCCCAAAATTCAAGATGCTAACTCTTCACCAGTTGCTTCCTATGCTAGGCAAGGATGCCTGGTTGGCAACACTGGATTTAAAGGAAGCCTACCCGCACATCCCAATCAAAGAATTTTGCAGAAGATACTTGCGCTTCAAAGCAGGCTTCATGCATTATCAGTTCTCTGCACTGCCCTTTGGCTTATCTACTGTGCCCAGGGTATTCACAAGGTGCCTAGCTCCAGTCATTGCATTTTGAAGGCAAAGAAATATTCAGATATACCCATACCTGGATGATTGTCTAATTCAGGCAGAAAGCCAGGGCATACTACTGAATCATCTGACATTTGTACAAAAAGTTCTAACTTCTCTAGGGTACACCATAAAGGAAAATAAATCACATCTGGTACCCTGCCAACAAATTGTATTCCTGGGAGCAAGCTTGAATACAACTTCCCCGATGGCTTCTCTCACGCCAGAGAAACACGTTCATTGACAGCTTCAAACTTATGGCCACAAAGACCCTGCTATCTGCAAGACAAATACTGCAAGCCTTGGGGTTCATGGCCTCCTGCATTCTTCTAATTCCATATGCAAGACTGCATATGAGGAAACTACAATGGTATCTAAAAAGCCTATGTTGTCAACATTTCCAGGATCTAGCATCAATGATTTCCATCATACCTTGTCTACAGATAGAGTTCCTTTGGTGTGCAGAGGCCTGCCACCACAACAAGGGACTGCCATACACTGTACCCCCTTCCGCCCAAACCCTAACAACAGACGCATCAGACTATGCATGGGGGGGCTCCCTTGGCAGAGCAGTGCATTCAGGGCAAATGGAGCCCAAGTCAAATGCACCTGCATATCAATCAAAAAGAAATGTTAGCTGTACAGTATGCTCTGATAGCCTTCAAGGACCACATTCTTCCAGGACAATTATTGGTAAAGACGGACAACACCACTGTTATGTGGTACATAAACAAGCAGGGGGGAACCCACTCATACCCTCTCTGCAGGCTAGCTATGACTCTGTGGAACACAGCCTTGAGCTACTAAGTGCACCTACAGGTTCAATTCCTGCCAGGAAAGCTAAATACACTGGCAGACGACCTAAGCAGAAATCTCATGGACCCACGTGAGTGGAAAGTGCACCTACAGGCACAATTCCTGCCAGGAAAGCTAAATACATGGCAGACGACTTAAGCAGAAATCTCATGGACCCACACGAGTGGAAAATGGAACCAAAGGTATTCAACATGTTGAAAAACAAATGGGGGAGCCCAGAGATATGTTTGCCTCCCCCCAGAAGTATCAGTTGGACAAATTCTGCACAAGGACTCCCCACAAACAAGTTTGGAAAGTGGATGCCCTGTCCTTCACCTGGAAAAACTATCAGTGTATGCCTTTCCCCCTCTGCCTGTCCTCTCCAAGGTACTACTAAAGATCAAACAGGACAAACCAAGGACATTACTGATTGCACCAGACTGGCCGTGCCAACACTGGTACCCCCTTTTGTGCAGTGTGTCACTGCTGGCTCCATAGCACCTGCCTCAGACCCCTGCTCTGCTGTCTCAGCAGGAGGGCCAGATTCTGCACCCACAGTTTCAAACCCTGAACTTGGTAGCCTGGCTAATTACCTGATCCCACTATTCCCATCCCTCAGTATGCAAGTGATGGATGTCATTTTGGAGGCAAGGAGGCCTGTTACTAGAAAATCCTATGCTGAAAAATGGAAAAGATTCTATTCCTGGATCCAAACTCATGGGATGGGTACAGCAGCGCCCAATTTACCTCAGATTCTTCAATGCTTAACTGAGATGCTTCAAAAGGGCCTTTCTTTTTCCTCCATCAAAATTCATGCCTCAGTCATTTCAGCTCATTATAATACAGAACCACCCCTCTTCTCTCATTTACTGCTGAAGCAATTCCTCAGAGGGGCCAAAAACATAAGACCACCCAGGAGAGCCCCTACTCCAGCCTGGGACCTTAACTTTGTATTGGAAAAGCTCACTCTATCTCCTTTCGACACAGCTGCAAGTGCAGAGTTGAAATTCCTTTCTTGGAAAGCTGCTTTCCTTCTAGCCATCACTTCAGCAAGAGAGGTGTCGGAATTACAGGCCATCATGACTGTGGAGCCTGTCATCATCTTTCATGTGGACAGGGTGTCCCTCAGGACCAGTCCTTCCTTCATGCCCAAGGTGGTATCCTGTGTGGCCCTTAATCAGTCAATTCATTTGCCAACTTTCTTTTCTAATCCACAGAACAAAAGGGAACGAATACTGCACCCCTTGGACATGCACAGACAACTTAGATTTTACTTGGACAGGACTAAACCTCTCAGGAAATCTGAACAGCTGCTGGTTGCATTTGCTGCAGGGGCAGAGGGGAAAGCTATTTCAAAGCAAACCATTTCTAAGTGGATTGACCATTGCATTCATTTCTGCTATAAGCACCATGGAAATCCTACCCCATAGGGGATAAGACCACATTCAACCAGGGCTGCATCGACCTCAACAGCCTTTCTCAGAGGTGTCCCTACCAGAGACATCCTAGAAGCTACTACCTGGAGTTCTGTACATACCTTCACCAATCATTTCAACTTGCCAATTTTTTCTAAATCCAGAGCTGGCTTTGCTGCTGCAGTCCTGCAGGGTCTTATAGCTGGTCCTAATGCTATCTAATTGCCTCCTCCCATCTTTAACTTTGGGAATCTACCCAAATTTGATGACTGCAACAGTGAAACACGAAGACCATAACACAGTTGTGTACACTTACCATAAATGTAGATGTTCAAGTGTATTCACTGTTGCAGTCCTGGTTACCCTCCCTCCAGCCCCCTCACTTCTATTGTCTATACCTCTATTCTTGTTTACTATGCTTAAAGCTTTCTGGTGTATTTGCTTTTTGTTGGAGGTGTAACCTTGTATATTATTGCTCCCCATTATGGGGGCACCTGACATCTAGGGCAAGAAAAACTGATAAAATGGCCTCGGCTGCATGCTTTATACCCCTGACTACCTGACGTCATGGAAGATGAGACAGCAACCAACGCAGGACCAAAGACTTTGTTAATCAGGCCGACTGAGGGCTACTGCAAGCAGATAACCCAAATCTGATGACTGCAACAGTGAATACACTCGAACATCTACATTTATGGTAAGTGTACACAACTGTACTTTCTGAAAATAGTTACTTTTGTACTGTTTTAGAAATTTGGTGTTTCTATATAGGAGGGCGAGTTTCTTGTGAAACTTTTTGATGGTTTGGGCAGTATGGAAATCAAATTTTAGGGTACTGTCAATTACAACCCCTAGCAATTTGGTATGGGTTGTTGGAGGAGTGATCATTGTTTATTTTTGCAGAAGACGTGGAGTGTTAGAGTTGGTGAGGTATTTCTAGCTGGGCAGAAGAGAAGAAGTTTTGTTTTAATGGGATTTAGAATGAGTTGGGAGTTGGTCAACCAAGTTTCATCAGATAAGGAATCTTGGGTGATGGTATGAAGGCCTTGAGGGAGGCGGCTGAGCAGATCAGAGTGGAGTCATTGGCGTACTGACTTATTTAGGCATGGAGTGGAGCAGAGTGAAGCTGATTGGTGAAGAGAGAGAATAGAAGGGGTCCAAGGGTGGAGCCTTGTGGGATCCCTAAAGTGTCTGGGAGAAGGGGTGAAAAGGACTGTTGCCAACAGACAGCTTGTTGACGTCCTGCTAGATAGCTTTGGAACCAAGTAATAGCAGGGTTGCTAAGGTTTAGGGTGGAGACAACACTGATAAGTTTGCTGTGGTTGACCATGACAAAGGCCTTGGATAGGTCCAGGAATATGGCCGATACAAATTAGCCATTGTTTCTGTGGTGGTTAACTTTGTAAAGGACATTAGGTCTGTTGTGGTACTGTGAGAGGGCCGAAAGCTATACTGGATATGAGATAGGAGATTATGTGTAAGGAGGTAGTCCATACGTTGGATATGGATGACCCTTTCAAGGATTTTGGATGGTGAAGCTGTAATTGCTGTTTCTAAATTGTCTGATACTGATTGTTTAAACTATGCTAGAGTAAGATAATGTTTACTGGACTGTTTTAACACCTGAAGCTTACAGAAAAAAGTTTCTTGAACATAGATTCAAGGCAGATGAAAGTGTATGTGATTATATTTCTGAGTTAAGCACTTACTTTCATAGGTGGGTGAGTGGGTGTCAGTTCACCACTTTTGAAAGGCTGGCAGACCTTTTGATAAGAGAACAAGCCCTTGGTACTTTGCCTGAGGGCATGAGAATCTGGTTGGCAGACCAAAAGTGTAACTCTGCATATGAGCTGGGGAGAAAAGTGGATTTCTACTTAGCAAGCAGGGCATAACTGCATAAGAAGAGGTTAGCTAGTGCTGCACATGGATATAAGGGAACCCATGGTGAGCAGCCTAATTTACCCCAACAGAGAGTCTACCAGTAACTGGGGAAGCCACTAGTTTAGGTACACTGCCAGGATCATTGGTTAGATGTTTTAAATGTAACCAGAGGGGCCATGTAGCATACAGTCCACTGAAGCGGGGGGGGGGGCAAAAGGTGAGGGATCCAGTAAGTGGGGTTAACCGCCTGCCAGTGGTAAGTTGTCTGGAGACAGCAGAGGAACGAAACTATCACCAGAGTTTGCATCCCATCTTAGTGGATAGAAGACAGGCCACTGCTGAGAGAGAGAGAGAGAGAGACTGATATAACCATTGTGAAGCCTGCAGTGGTTAAAGAAGAGCAGGACTTGCTTGGGCAGCCACACCAGTTAGAGCTTTAGGAGGGACCCCATTCCAAATTCCTTTGGCAGGATTCACCTTGACTGGGAGGGCAGAAAAGGGAACAAGTAGGTAGGCGTGTTTGAGGATATCCCTGCAGATGTCTTAATGGGGAATGATTCTGATAATGTAGTACCTTGTGTACATGCAGTTACATGCAGTCACCCTTGGAGACAGGCAGGTCTTAATGGGGAATGATTCTGATAATGTAGTACATGCAGTTACATGCAGTCACCCTTGGAGACAGGCAGGTCTTAATGGGGGAGTGATTCTGATAATGTAGTACCTTGTGTACATGCAGTTACACGCAGTCACCCTTGGAGACAGGCAGGTCTTAATGGGGAGTGATTCTGATAATGTAGTACCTTGTGTACATGCAGTTACATGCAGTCACCCTTGGAGACAGGCAGGTCTTAATGGGGAATGATTTTGATAATGTAGTACCTTGTGTACATGCAGTTACACGCAGTCAACCTTGGAGACAGGCAGGTAGGTCTGGTAGCCTGGGGGGACCCAGACAGACCCCATGCCTGAAACTGGGGTTGATGATGTGGTTATTTCAGGGAGGGAGCTACCTAATAGCAATGAGCCCAAAAATTAACTGCTAGTAAGTACTGATGTTCCCATTGGACACAATGACCTTACAGTCAGAGCAGAGGTGAGTGGTAATACCCAGGCTGACAGGGAGATACCGTTTTCAGAAGATACTAGGCTTCCTGTGGAAGGGGAGCTGCGAAAAGTCAAGAATGTACAGTTGAGACAGGCACAGCTTTCAGACCCCACCTTACGAGGCTTGAGCGAGGTAGCTAAGGAGGCACCTGATGCTCAAGGAAAAGGGGAGTCTGTATACTGGAACAGGGGATTACTGAACAGAGAGTGGACCCCTGAGGGAGGGCTAGAGTGTGAGGTTTCACAGCAGTTGGTAGTGCCCAAAGCCTACCATCTGGCACTTCCAGCCGTAGCCCAAGACATTCCTTTTGCAGGTCATATGGGTATAAACCGTACCAAGAGTCATATTATTCAGAATTTTTATTGGCCTGGGATTGCAAGGGATGTAACAGGGTACTGTTGGACCTGTGAGCAGTACCAAAAGGTAGGCAAAGCAGGAGACAAGGCCAAAGCTCCATTGATGTCTTTGCCTGTGATTGAGGAGACATTTCATAGGTTAGCTGTGGATATTGTGGGGCTTCTGAGTACCCCGGGTTCCTCAGGGAAGAAGTATATCCTAGTGGTACTAGATTATGATACCAGATACCCTGAGATGGTGGCTCTATACTCCATAGTGGGAGAGAAGATGACAAATGCTTTGTTAGAAATTTTCAGCGGAGTAGGTTTCCCAAGAGAAATACTGACTGACTGAGGTGCCAATTTTATGTCAGACCTGCTGGCTTGTCTGTGGAAGCATTGTGAGGTGAAGCACCTAAAAACGTTCCCATACCTAATGGTTTTGTGGAGAAGTTAAATTCTACACTTAAGACCATGCTATTGGCATTTGCAGACCAGTTTAGGAGAGAGTGAGACAAATATTTGCCCCATCTACTGTTTGCCTACAAGAGAGGTACCCCAGGAATCCGCAGTTTTTTCACCCTTTGATCCTTTGAGTTACTGTATGGGCATAGGGTTAGGAGGCCTTCACATTTGATTCATGATGAGTTGGGGGGTGAGTGTGAATCCCACAAGGAGTCCGTTGTGGCAGGCCAAGGCTTAGGGAGCTCCTGGGCTTGGCCCAGGAGAACCTGGCAGGGGCCCAACAGCAGAAAAAGGTCTGGTATGACAGGAATGCCTAACCCTAGAGTAAGCTGTGGGACAGTAGGCTATGGTGCTCATTCCTGTCAGACACAGTAATCTGCAGACAGCTTGGGAGGGACCCTTTGAAATGGTAAAGAAGGTCAGTGATGTTAATTATATGGTAAACCTGCTAGGCAGGAGGCAGGGACACAGATTGTACTATGTTAAAATAATTAAACCTAAACATGTCAGGGAGGTCCTAGGCAGACTGCAAAGGGCAGGATTGACCATTAAGCCTAGTAAGTGTCAGTGGGTATGGCAGAGGTCTCTTAACTGGGACATAGAGTGGGGAGTGGTAAGATTAGGCCATAACCTGCTAAGGTGGAAGCTATTCAGGCATGGCCTGCCCTTGTTACCAAAAAGCAAGTGAGGGCATTCTTGAGGACAGCAAGGTACTGTAGAAAGTTTGTTCCCAATAATAGTGCAATAGCTACTCCCCTCACAGACCTGACAAGGAAAAACAGACCAGATAAGGTACTGCGGACCTTAGCCTGCAAGCAGGCATTCCAAAAGCTTAAAAGTGCTTTGGCAGGACCCCCTGATGTTCTTCGTCTCACATTGCTGCAGTCATAACCTGTGGGTAGTCCGCTGTCCTCGGTCAGCCCGAATACCAAAGAGTTAGGCTGGCGTCGGTCATGGGCGCCCGAAGCTGACGTCAGTACGTAGTAGTACTAAAGCGCATGACCGACGCCATATCCTCAGTCTTTCTTGCCGCGTGGTCCGAAGCAGAAGCAGCGTTTGCAAGTGCCGTTCGGCGTTCTGAAATTTTCAATTATCGAGTTTCAGACTGAAGACCAAGTTGGGCTAAGTACCCCGTTGGGGAAACTTTTTGTCTTTTCTTGCCTCAGTTAATCCGGATGTCAGAAAAAGTTAATAATTGTATTTCTTGTGGGAAACAGATACCTCATAGGGACTATCATTCTCTCTGTATTCCTTGCTTGGGGGCTGAACACGACGTAGTCAGGTGTCGCTTTTGTGCTAGATTTAATAAGCGCACCATTAAATGAAGATTAGACTGTGCCAGGCTTGTTTTCGGTAAACGGTGTAACTACAACATGCCGTCGGATCCTTCGACGCCCGCTACCGCTAAAAAGCGAAAAGATAAATCTTTAAGGTCTAAACCGGATGAGTCGTCCGTTGCGGACGCCGGTTCTATGGAACCTACGGTTGAATCTGTGGATCCAGCTGAAGTCTCGGCTGAATCCCAAGGGGAACCTTTACTTTTACAGGAGTTGGCCTCTCAGGAGTTAGGCCAGGCCGAGGGTGCTTCTCAGGTGTCTGTAGTTCCATCCTTACAAAAGGTTATTAGGCCTTCTACCTCAGTGACTAAAGGCCATGCTAAAGCTAAACCTAGTCTTTCTGGTACTGGCCATAGCCCTAGTTCTTCAGGTTCTGTTCCTAAAAAACATATGTTGAAAATGGCAGAGGATTTGATTACTTTGATCAGGGGTTCTATGCCCCCTCCAGAGAAGAGGCCTAGGGTGGAGACAGATTTAGAGGGAATGGAGCATTCTTCAGACTACTCTGAGTCCTCAGCTGAGGATATTCAGGATTTCACTCCCTATTCAGATTCGGATGCAGAGGATTCCTGTCCTTCTGCTTCTCCTCCAGAGGATTTTTCCTTTTCTGAAACCTTACATTCCATGAGGGAACATTTCAAGTGGGAAGGTCAGGATTTTTCAGATTCTCGAAAAAGGCTTAGGGAATTTTTGTTTTGCCACAACATAGGCCTTTGGCTATTCCCCTGTCTTGGATGTTGTTCAGGATGTTTTTTCTGAAGCTTCACTTAATCCTGATTCTTTACCCCCTGCCCCTGTCAAGCCAGACAGGTATTACAGAGTTCCAGAGGCACATAAATATTTGTATAAGAGTCCTAGAGCTGACCCGGAAACTATTAGTCAAGGGCCGAAGGGTGTCAGGGCTTCTGTGGTTAAGAATCCAGTTCCTTTGGATAAAGATTCTAGAGCATTGGATAGGTGGGGGAAAAAAGTGTACACATCTTCTACGTTTGCTATGAGGGCTGTAAATTGCCAGTTTCATATGCTGAAGTATCAGAATTTTTTGTTGGGTCAATTGAAATCTAAGGTGAATGCTTTATCTGAGGGTATAGAGTGTAAGGAATTGCAGGAGTTGGTTCATGCCTCAGATCAAGTTGGTAAACATTCCTTGCAGTGTGGCTTCGATGCTCTTCAGGCTTCATCCAGGGTGGCTGCTACTGGTTCAGTTATTCGTAGACATGCCTGGCTTAAGGATCAAAATTTGTCAGAGCATGTTAAAGCTCGGATTTTGGATGCTCCTCTTCAATCTGAAGTTCTTTTTGGTTCCCCTGTGGAGTCAGTTTTGAAAAAGATGGAAGATAAAGCTAAGTCTATGCAGACGGTTAAGGATTTTTTGCAAGTGCAGCCCCCTAAGTTTAGCAGGAATTGGCCTGCTAGAGGATGGTCCTACCCTTCTTTGGATTTTCAGTCTAAGGGCAGATCTAGACGTGGTAGTGGCAGGGCTCACGCTCAGGGTTCTTTCAGGCCTAGGACTTGGAGTTCTCCTGCACAGTCTTCTGGTGAGGGCAGGGGTCAGCCTTTTCGTAAACAAACCCAATGACCTGTATTTTCAGCTGCCAGATCCTTCTTTTCTGGCAGCTCCTCTAGGAGGAAAGTTGGCACTTTTCAAACAAAACTGGCATTTGGTCACCCAGGACAAATGGGTGTTGGAAATAATAAATCAAGGTTACAAGTTTTATTTTCACACTTTTCCTCCTTTCAAAGGCATGCCAGATGTACCTCCTCAGCAAAGGCTGGCGGCTCAGGAACAGATTTCTTTACTTTTACAGATGGGAGCAATCCAGGTGGTACCTCCGTCAGAAGTAGGCCTAGGGTTTTATTCCCGTCTATTCCTAGTGCCAAAGAAGGGAAACACTTGGAGGCCAATTCTGGATTTGTCCATTCTCAGTACCTACCTAGACATTCCAAAGTTCAAGATGTTAACATTGCAACAACTTCTGCCTATGCTAGGCAAAGATCACTGGATGGTAACTCTGGATCTCAAAGAGGCCTATCTTCACATTCCTATCAGGCCCAGCTGCAGGAGATTCCTGCGATTTTGGGCTGGTACTTCTCATTATCAGTTCTCTGCATTGCCCTTTGGTTTATCTACTGCGCCCAGGGTGTTCACAAAAGTTCTGGCTCCTGTAATAGCTTTCTTCAGACAGAGGGGAATACAAATTTATCCTTATCTGGACGATTGCCTGATTCTGGCTCAAGACAAAGACAAGTTACTTCAACATCTACAGTATGTAATGGCAGTTTTAAGGTGCCTGGGGTATTCTGTGAATGAAATAAAGTCCAGTCTAGTACCCTCTCAGGACATGTGCTTTCTGGGTGTGAGACTGAATACAGCTTCTCAGATGGCCTTTCTGACCCCGGACAAACAAAGAACTCTTCACCTATACTTCCAGCAACTATCAGTACTGTCCAGGCTGACTGCAAGGACAGTCCTTCAAGCCTTGGGGTTCATGGCATCTTGCATTCTAGTACTTCCCAATGCCAAACTGCATATGAGGAAGCTACAATGGTATCTCAAAAGTGTATGGACTCAACACTGCCACGATTTGGACACTGTCATTCGGATAATACCTTGCATCCAGAAGGAATTCTTGTGGTGGGCGCAGGAATGTCACCTAAACAAGGGGCGCTCTGTGACCCGACCAGAGGCGAGTCAGATCATAACGATGGATGCCTCAGACTTGGCTTGGGGAGCACACTTCAATGGGAAATGGATTCAAGACACGTGGCCTCCCAGACTACAGCATTTGCATATCAACATGAAAGAGATGTTAGCAGTCCAGTTTGCCCTGATGGCTTTCAAGGGCCAACTTCAACCAGGACAGGTGTTTATTCGAACAGACAACACAACAGTCATGTGGTACATCAACAAGCAGGGGGGAACCCATTCTTACCCTCTTTGCAGACAAGCAATGATATTGTGGGAGACTGCTCTGAGTTTGCACATCACTCTTCAAGCACGGTTTCTGCCAGGAGCAGAGAACTCCCTAGCAGATGTATTGAGCAGACAAATCGTGGATCCCCACGAGTGGAAATTGGATCCTCAGGTATTCCAACAGTTGACAGTGGCTTGGGGAACTCCAGACATAGATCTGTTCGCTTCTCCTCTAAATTTCCAACTACCAAAATTTTGCACAAAGATGTTTCACCCAAAAGCTTGGAAAGTGGATGCTCTATTTTTCAGTTGGAACAACCTTCACGTCTATGCTTTCCCTCCTCTGCCTCTCCTTCCCAAGGTACTCTTGAAAGTCAGGTGGGACAAGCCTTGCATGATTCTAATAGCACCAGATTGGCCACGTCAGCACTGGTATCCTCTGCTGAGGAGTTTAATTCAGGAGCCTCCTTGGCCTTTGCCACAGCTTCCTCACTTGTTGTCCCAGTCAAGCAATCATTTTCTCAATGTCAGGGTGCAGTCCCTGCATCTAACAGCCTGGCGTATTCTGTTTTAGAGCCTGTGGGGTCTCAGCTTCCTCAACAGGTTTTAGATGTCATATTGGAAGCCAGGCGGCCCAGCACTAGAAAAGTTTATGCTGATAAATGGAGGAGATTTTTTCTTTGGAGCACAACTAAGGGCTTTGATGTCTCGGTGCCTAATTTGAGTTTTACACTACAGTAGCTTACTGAATTACTAGGCAAGGGTTTGTCTTTTTCCTCTGTGAAGGTTCATGCTGCAGCCATTTCTGCTCACTATGATTGTGACCCTCCTTTATTTTCTCACCCTTTGTTTAAGCAATTTCTTAGAGGGGCAAAAAATATAAGACCCCCACGTAGAGCTCCTACTCCTTCCTGGGATCTCAATTTTGTGTTGGAGAAGCTTACTTTACCTCCTTTTGAACCTGCAGCTACATCTGAGTTGAAGTTTTTGTCTTGGAATCACAGACTACAAAGTCTTTTGTTGGCCATTACTTCTGTCTTACAGGAGGGTATCTGAATTGCAGGCTCTCATGGCTGTTGAACCCTTTCTGATTTTCCATAAGGATAGAGTTTCTTTGCGTACTAACCCTACTTTCATGCCAAAAGTGATTTCCAATGTGGCCTTGAACCAGTCTATCCATTTGCCTACTTTTTATGCTGATCCCCAAAATAGGGGGGAAAAAGTCTTGCATTCTTTGGATATCCACAGGCAGCTGCGTTATTATTTGAGCAGAACTAAAGAGTTCAGACAGACTCAACAGTTATTTGTTTCCTTTGCTTTGGGTTCACAAGGTAAAGCTGTTTCAAAGCAGACTATTTCTAAGTGGATTGGTCAATGTATTGCTTTTTGTTATTCTCATCATGGGAAGGATGTTCCCGCTGGGATCAGACCTCATTCCACTAGGGCTACTGCCACATCTACTGCCTTTTTGAGGGGGGTAGCTACTAAGGATATTTTGGAGGCAGCTACTTGGAGTTCAGTTCACACTTTTACTAAGCATTACCATCTCCCTCTTTATTCCAAGTCTAGGGCTGGGTTTGCCACTGCAGTCTTACAGGGCATGTTAGCAGCTCCTAATGCTTTTTAGTTTGCCAGCCTCCCTTTTCCTTTGCTTTGGGATTCTACCCACAGGTTATGACTGCAGCAATGTGAGACGAAGAACATAGTACAGTTTTGTACCTACCATAAATGTAGATGTTCGAGGATCTACATTGCTGCAGTCCTGTTTTCCCTCCCTCCTTCCCCTCTGTAGTTTGGGGTTGCTGTGATTCCTTTGGGATAATTGTTATTTTCTCACTGGTGGTTGTTGGGTATTTACTATTTTGGCTCTGGCCTTTCTTTTTTAAGGCCTTCTGACATCTGGGGCAAGAAAGACTGAGGATATGGCGTCGGTCATGCGCTTTAGTACTACTGCGTACTGACGTCAGCTTCGGGCGCCCATGACCGACGCCAGCCTAACTCTTTGGTATTCGGGCCAACCGAGGACAGCGGACTACCCACAGGTTATGACTGCAGCAATGTGGATCCTCGAACATCTACATTTATGGTAGGTACAAAACTGTACTTTTTAGCCAGTCTAGATTACAGCAATTCCAGTGCAGATGGATTCTCAAGACAAGGTACAGGTTAATGTGTACCCAGACAGGCCCATTTCTCTCAAGCAACATTTTTTCAGGGTCACTTAAAAAACTAGCTTGAGTCTTCAAAGGAAGGAGATTGTGAGGTATTACCAGCTGTACCGGGAGAAGTGGGGCAGTCCATGTGTGGCATGTGCTAGCATGGCTGGCTGAAGTTTTGTAGGTGGTCTTCTGTCATTGGGCTATTTGTAAAAGTTGCTCATGTTAAAAATGATGCAACAGAATCTTAACAGAGTTCTGAAGGTGAATTGTGCCAGACTCAAGTGACTAGATTTGATGTCATTCTATAACCAGCTGAAGGAGAGAGCTGTAGCAACAGTTTGTGTCCATGGGGTCTAGCTCTGCCCCAGTGTATGCCAACTTGGTAGTGGCAACATGGGAGAAGAGACCTATTTTTTATTCAGGATTTGGAGAGGGGTGGATGTCCTTCATGGATGCATCTGCAGTCATAACAACTGGGTTGTCCTGTCGTCAGGCAGCCCTTCGGTCAGCCGGATTCCAAAGTCTGGGTCCGGCTTCGGCTGATGTCGCACTTCACCCGACGTCATCTCTGCTGGTCTTCGGGTATAAAGGCATCAGCCGACGCCATTTTCCTCCGTCTTTCTTGCCGTGGCGCAAGCAGAAGCTGTTTGCAAGTGCCGGTCGGTCAGATCCAGAGATTACTACTACCGAATACTACTTCGAAGACTTCTAAAAGCTAAGTACCCCGTTGGGGACTCTTTCTTGCCTCAGCCGATGTCAGAAAAAGTCAATAACTGTTTAACTTGTGGGAAACAAATACCTCATAAAGATTTCCACTCTTACTGTTTGCCTTGTTTAGGCCCAGACCACGACGTAGCAGCCTGTTCGGCCTGTGCTTCCTTCAACCGGCGACGAACGCTTAGGCATCGGTCGGAGTTTGCTGAACAGTTTTTCGGCTCAGATTTTGCGTACATTATGCCGTCGGATCCTCCGACTACCCAAATTGTTAAAAAACGCAAAGAAAAAGACCGACACTCGCGGTCCGCGGTTTCGGCCGAAACCACGGTTAAGCAAACCGCGAGTGTCTCGGTTTCGGCCGAAACCGAGAAAACTGATCAAAATACAGCCGAATCAATGACTACTACTGAGGTTTCTGCCACTTTACTTGAAACAGCCTCAGAAATTATACCTTCAACGGTGGTTACTAGTGACTTATCAGACACCATCCCTTTGGATGTCTCTACCCCAGCACGTGGTGCTGCTAGGCCTCCTGCAGCCATGTCTATTAAGGCCTTTGCCAGGGCTAAAGCAGCCAAATCTACTAAATCAGTGCCTGTTAAACCCCCCTCAACCAGGCCCACTTCTAGTTCACAAATGCTTACTCTGGCAGAAGATTTAATATCCTTAATTAGGGGATCTCAATCTCACCCAGACAGGGCCTCTCAACCCCCAGAAAAGAGATCTAGAGCAGAGCCCCCCCGAGCCTGTCTCCTCTGATGATTCTGCGGATGACTCAGACATTACAGACCAGCCAGAGGCTCCTTTTTCCAATTATGAAGACTCCGATGCTGAAGAATCCATTCCAGCTGCCTCTCCACCAGAGGAATTCTCCTTTGGGGAAACCTTACATGCCATGAGAGAACAATTCCAATGGCAGCAACAGGATTTCTCAGATTCCAGAAAAGACTTAGAACTTTTCTGCACTTACCACAACATAGGCCCTTAGCTATACCTCCTGTCCTTTCTGTTGTGGACGATGCATTTAATGATGTCTGCACTGCACCTGATTCCTTACCTCCAGCCCCTGCCAAACCAGATAGATTTTACAGGGTGCCAGGCACTCATCACCACCTATACAAGGCGCCAGTGGCGGACCCGAAACTATATCCCAGGGGCCTAAGGCAGTAGTCTCGACCACAGCAAAAATCCTATTCCTTCTGAAAGGGAATCCAGGTCTTTAGACAGATGGGGCAAAAAGTTTACACCTCTGCTACTCTCTCAGCTAGAGCTTTAAACTGTCAGTTTCACATGATACAATACCAAGAGTTTATGCTTGATCAGTTAACTAAAAGCTATCCTCTGATGACTCTATAGATAAGAAATATGTATTAGAAATGGTAAATAACATACAACAGGTTAGTAACCATTCTTTAAAATGTGGCTATGATGCACTGGAGGCTTCATTTAGATCAGCCATGACTGGCACAGTGATAAGAAGACATGCATGGTTGAAGGAACAGGCCTTACCGGATCATGTTAAAGCTAAGTTATTAGATGCTCCTATGGATAAGGCCAGTTTGTTTGGTACACCTGCCCAGCAGGTAATGAAGAAAATGGAAGAAAAGGCAAAATCTGTACAAGCGGTGAAAGATTTCTTACAGGTTCAGCCCCAAGGTTTAGCAGGAACTGGCCTGCCAAAATTGGTCCTTTCCTGACTCCACAAGATCCCAAAGGGGCAGGAATAGGCGTTCCAGAGGCAGAAATCAATCCAGAGGGGTGCCTACAGAGGGCGACAGTGGCAAGGTAATAACAGAGGCACAGACACAGCCACTACCACTGCAACAGGACAATCACAATGACTTGACTCTAACTCCGCCTACCAGGGAACAAATAGCAGCACCATTAGGTGGAAAATTAGCCTTATTTTGAAAAATTGGCACTATGTCACAAAAGACAAGTGGATTTTGCAAACCATAGACCAAGGTTACGGTTCCACTTCCACACTTTACCAGTCAAAGAGGAATGCCAAACCTGCCTCCAAATCAAAAATAGAAGCTCTACAGCAGATAATGCAATTAACAAAGATGAGAGCTGTGGAAAGAGTACCAATAACAGAACAAGGCAAAGGATTCTACTCCAGACTATTCCTAGTTCCAAGAAAAGAAAAAAGTTGGAGACCTATTCTCGACCTGTCTATCTTAAACACATACATCATTGTCCCAAAATTCAAAATGCTGACCCTACAGCAACTTCTTCCCATGCTGGGCAAGGAGTGTTGGCTGGTAACTCTAGATCTCAAGGAGGCATACCTGCACGTCCCCATTCGACCAAATTGCAGAAGATACCTCAGATTTCTTGCAGGATCAGAGCACTATCAATTCTCAGCATTGCCCTTTGGCTTATCTACTGCGCCCAGAGTATTCACAAAATGCCTGGCATCAGTAATCGCCCACTGCAGACTACAGGGAATCCAAATTTATCCATACCTGGACGACTGCCTGCTACAAGCGGACAACAAAAGCAAGCTGACAACAGATTTGCAAAGGGTCATTTACTTGCTACAAGCCCTGGGATACACAGTCAATTTTCAAAAGTCAAGGCTGATACCATCCCAAACAAGGACATTCTTGGGCTGAATTGGACACAGTAAAACAAATGGCATTCCTAACTGCAGAAAAACAAAAAGAACTCCCTCTTTACTTCTTGGCACTAACAAAACAGAACAAGCTAACAGCAAGAAAAGTTCTGCAGGCCTTGGGCTTCATGGCATCATGCATAATCTTGGTCCCACATGCCAGACTGCATATGAGAAAACTACAGTGGTACCTAAAGAATTTATGGTCCCAACACAGGCACAGCCTAGAAGCAGAAATACCACTAATCCCATGCCTAAAACAGGAATTCCTATGGTGGGCTCAAGCATGCCAGACAAATCCAGGCCTACCCTTCAAAAACCTTCGAGCAAGCCAAACCATCACAACAGACGCCTCAGACATAGGATGGGGGGCTCACATGCCGGACAAATGTGTACAGGGATTGTGGACTCAGGACCAGCTACACCTGCACATCAACCAAAAAGAAATGCTGGCAGTAAAACTGGCAATCCAAAAATTCAGCCCATTTCTCAAAGAAGGCCATTTGATGATAAGGACAGACAACACCACAGTCATGTGGTACATCAACAAACAGGGAGGCACTCATTCATACCCCCTATGCAGAATGACTTTGGACCTTTGGAACCTGGCACTCAGCTACAACATCCAGTTACAGGCAATGTTTGTACCGGGAAAGGAGAACACTCTAGCAGACATATTAAGCAGAACCACCTCGGATGCTCACGAATGGATGCTACACCCGGACATCTTCAAGACCATCACAAAGAAATGGGGAATGCCGCAGATAGATCTATTCGCTTCCCCTCTCAATCACCAGCTCAAAAAATTCTGCACAAGGACATTTCACCCACTTGCATGGAAGGTGGATTCGCTCTCCTTCAGCTGGAAAGGTCTGACAGCATATGCATTCCCACCTCTTCCCTTGATACACAAGGTATTACTAAAAATCAAGGAGGAACGTCCAAAGATAATCCTGATAGCTCCGAACTGGCCAAGACAACACTGGTACCCATTGCTGAGGAGCATGTCTCGGGACAAAATGTGGGCAATACCCCTGATGCCTTTGATGTTAACTCAGAACAACTACAGCATCATGCATCCAAACCTAAAAACTTTGCAACTGACTGCATGGAACATCACATAGCAGCAACTAATCCAGATCTTTCCCAAAGGGTTAAAGACATTATCCTTGAAGCCCGCAGACCTTCAACAAGAAGGAACTATGCAGGAAAATGGAAAAGGTTTGGCATTTGGAGTGCTGAAAGAGGAAAAGACGTGTCGAATATAGATATTGCTAACATTCTGGAGTATTTGGCAGAGCTTCTACATACAGGCCTGTCCTATTCCTCCATCAAGATACATGCATCAGCTATTTCAGCAGAATACAGCTTTGATCCACGGTCTTTTCACATCCTCTACTCAGGCAGTTCCTCAGAGGGATCAAGAATGTAAAACCTCCTAGGAAACCACCATTGCCAGCTTGGGACTTGAACTTTGTGCTAGAAAAGTTGACACTCCCGCCTTTTGAACCAGCAGCAACAGCAGACCTACAGCATCTATCATGGAAAACTGCTTTCCTACTGGCAATAACCTCAGCAAGGAGGGTTTCTGAACTTCAGGCCCTAATGGCAGTACAACCCTTCCTAATCTTCCACCAAGATAGAGTGTCCATGAGAACTAATCCTACATTTATGCCTAAGGTGGTATCCAGAGTGTCTTTAAACCAGGCAATCCACCTACTTACCTTCTTCCCCAACCCACAAAACAGAGGGGAAAGAATGCTGCATACCTTGGATGTACATAGACAGCTACGCTACTACCTGGACAGAACCAAAAGTAACAGAAAAACTGACCAGCTTTTTGTAACCTATGCAACAGGAAGAGAAGGAAAAGCAATTTCCAAACAGACAATCTCCAAATGGATAGGAAATTGCATACGATTCTGTTACTCCTTCCATGGAAAACCAATTCCACAGAACATAAGACCTCATTCTACAAGGGCAACAGCCACTACCACAGCCTTCTTACGAGGAGTGGCAACCAAGGACATTATTGAGGCGGCTACTTGGACCTCCGTGCATACATTTGCCAAGCATTATAATTTACCTCTGTATTCCAGATCCCGAGCAGGGTTTGCCACTGCTGTACTGCAAGGGATCCTAACCACACCATAATTTCTTCTTCCTCCTCCCTAGTTGGCTATGGTATTCTACCCAGTTGTTATGACTGCAGATGCATCCATGAAGGACATAGTACAGTTTTGTACCTACCATAAATGTAGATGTCCGAACTGGATAGCATCTGCAGTCAGGATTACCCTCCCTCCTTCCCCTCTGTGGTACTCTAGGGTATTTACCCCCCTAATAGCTAGCTGGTGGGGGGAGTCTCTTATGGTGTATTTGTTTGTATATATGTACATACAGGCTTATTTCTTGTGTTTGCCTTCTATCTTTTTGGAAACATTGGCATTTATCCAAAATTTAGCCTTCCAAGAGGGCAACTGGCATCTGGGGCAAGAAACACTGAGGAAAATGGCATCGGCTGATGCCTTTATACCCGAAGACCAGCAGAGATGACGTCGGGTGAAGTGCGACATCAGCCGAAGCCGGACCCAGACTTTGGAATCCGGCCGACCGAAGGGCTGCCTGACGACAGGACAACCCAGTTGTTATGACTGCAGATGCTATCCAGTTCGGACATCTACATTTATGGTAGGTACAAAACTGTACTTTTCTTTACTTGCGTTACCTAAATTACATTTTTGTTTTATGGAAAAGGGATAGAACAATAGTAGAACATTTCTGTGAATACATAAATAACATTTGTGAATACTGTAAGTTTACTGACAATTTTCATGCTACAGAAATTAATTATTTAGATATTACCATTACTAAAAGTTATGAATTACAAACATTTACATCCAGAGTTTTTCACAAGCCAACTTATTCAAATAGTTTTTTAGCTTTTGAAAGTAACCACCCACATTACATCAAAAGAAACCTAGTTAGAGGTCAAACGATTCATGGAGCCAGAATGTGTTCCACAGTTATGGATTTTAAACTAGAACTAGATAATTTGAGCTCTATGTTTCTGGCCAGAGGATACCCCTCAAAAATGGTTTAGGAATTAGCTGAGGAAGTATTGGGAGGACGAGGTAAAGAGTTTATCCCACTTTTAGGTAAAGATCCTACAACAAATAAGATGGGGAGATCTAATAAACAACAAGTATACACAAAAACCATGGTTACACAGTTTGGAACCTTTGATAGTAAAGTGAAAGATATTTTGACTCGCAACTGGTTAATATTATAATGCATTACAAAGGTGGGACATAACTTGAAATTTCTTTTTGAACACCCCACCCACCAGCAACTCACTAAAGGAGGTACAACTAGTTGTGGTTTATGCAAGTATTGTCCCTATATATACAAAGGAAAGGAATTAATAGTAGGGGACCCCCAGAGAAAGATATGTTTGAAAAAAGGTAACTGTAATAGTAGTGGGTTAGTGTACATAGTTATCTGTCAGGATTGTCATATGTTTTATGTGGGGAAAATAGAGCGATCCCTGCGTAAAAGAATATATGAGCATCTATATGCTATTGAGATGCACAATAGTAACAATGCATTGTGCAAACATACACTCTCTTGTGAGGTTAAGCTAGGATTCCATTTTGGAATCCTAGAAATTATAAAGAAAGACATCGGGGAGGATTGTATATAGATGACAGATGCTCTTAAATGCCACTCATCCCCCAGGTCTAAATGACCATGTTTCACTTGTACATGTACTTAAAGAAAGGGCAACTGTACTATGAATTGTTAAAGTGTAACAGTAGATGTTATGTAGTCCAATCTCTCCTACATTCTTACCCGTGGGTTTGGAGCCGAACCTCGGCTCCGACTCGGCCATACTCTAGCTCAAAGTCTTCAATTGGCTCGTGGCTAAGAGGTATCCCATGCTGCAGTGTGTCTATTCCCCAGATCTCGTTTGCCGCTCATACAGCTCGGACATGGTCTTGCTCTTGGCCGTGGCCAAGTACAAATTTTCTACTATTTGCTCAATTTAGTAGCTCCAAAAGCTATTTTAATAGCTAGTGTGTGTGTTTTTTTACTTTTAGCAGTTTAGTGAACTATTCTGGTATCTCGTTTTACCTGGTGTTTACTGGCTAGGCCCGTTTCAGTTAGAGGACCTAGCCCTCCCCTGTTTTTTTTCCTGTGGTTCTTGTTCTGATTGTTTAACAGTTTAATCCCCCTTGGCAGCGTTATTCTTGTGGTGTGACTGTTGGTTGTTCCCCTGTTGGTTTTTTCTGGGCTAGGCCCGTTTAACTTAGAGGACCTAGTCCTCCCTGTGGTTACCTCGCAGTCTCTAGGCCATTTGAGTTAGAGGCTGTAGTTTCCCGCGTTTCTTGTTTTCTGTGGTGAAGGTGCCCTACCGTTTTTCCCCTGTGTGTGTGTGTTCTTGTCTCAGCATGTCTATGGAGTCTAAAGAGCACAGGCCTTCGGGCTTCAAAAAGTGTGTTAAGTGTAGCAACAAAATGTCTTTGACAGATGGGCATTCTGTATGTGTGTATTGCTTGGGGACTATTCATTTTCAGGAATCCTGCTTGTTCTGTCATGCTTTCAGCCCCCGCATGCTGCAAGAGAGGAAGAACAAGCTGATTTTGAGAGGATTGCTGAAACCATCCTTTAAAGAGGATTTGGAGAGATCCTCTACTTCCAAGTGCTCTCCTTCCAAATCAGATAAAAAGTTGGATAAAAAGTCATCTAAGAAGCGCTCTCCGGCTCCGTCAGTCTCCTCGGAGCCACCGGAGAAAATTATTAAGACTACTGTTGCTTCTTCGGCTCCACTGGCTTCGGAGCCGATAGAAGACAGTGCTTTGATGATGTCCACATCGGCTCCAGGTTTATTGGAGCCGAGGTCAGTTCGGAGCCGGTCTCCAGTTTTTCGACCAGTCTCCCCGACTCGTAGGTCTCCCTCTATTTGGCAATCCAGATTCCCGACCATGTCCTCTAGATCCTCCAGGACACTTTCCGATGACAATGTCGATAGAGTGGTGAAGAAACTGCTTCAGTCATCGGTGCTGGTGCTGGTTAAATTGCTTTCGGCTCGGGAGCCCGTCCCCCCTTCATCTTTGGCTTTTTCTACTCCAGACCTTTCTTCGGAGCCAGAGCTGTCGGTTCCGTCTGATGCCTCGAGATCGGCTCCAGTTGCCCCTTCTGGCGTCTCTGCTCCGACCTCCACTCCGACCCTGTCGGCGCCGTCCACGGGGTCCAGGGTCCACAGCTCACCGGTCAGAGCCAAGAGGAAGGTATCGGGTTGATCTTCTGCTCCGAGCCTTCCTCTCGGTGCTTCGGCTCGGGTGAGCGTGGACCCGACATCGGCTTCAGACCTTATTTCCTTGACTCTGAGATTGTCTTCTGCGGTTAGTTGACCTTCGGAGCCTGGGGGATCAGCTTTCGAGGTCATGAGGAGTGTGCTGGCCAGGTCGTCAGCGGCATCCTACAGTACCGACACTCTTCTCATTCAAGCACTGATATCGGTGTCAAATCACCCTCTATCTAGGGACAGCAGAGACCTAAGGCCTCAGGATACCTCCATGAGTGGTCCCCAGTTTTCTGAAGCCTCCCCGGGTTTTTTACCTGAGGAGCCACCCAGAAAGAGAGTGTGCAAGAGGAAGCACATTGACTCCCAAGATGAGTCCCTCACATCTGACACTGACCTCGAGGAGTCAGAGGGGTCCCCTAAGTCATCTTCTGACGATATCTCTTTTTCAGATATCTTGGAAATACTGAGACAGAGAGGCGACTGGCAATCTAAAGCCTATTCTGAGGAGGAGTCGGTGTTCCTGAAGGCCTTTGGTTCCCAACCCTCCGCCTTTTGGGTTTCTCCCCCATTCGATGGGCTCCTGGCCCTTATTTCTCGAAAGGTGTGAGAAACTGTGGACACTGTGGAACCGGTCCCTAGGGGAACCAACAAGTTTTTATCCCCCCCCCCCCCCCCGATAGAGAATTTCTTACAAAAGGCGTTCCAGTAGATGCCATGGTGGTGGCAGCAGCCACCAAGAAAGAACTTGCAGAAAGTTCAGCTACCGTCCATCCCCCTAACAAGGAGTCCAGGGCTTTGGACAGGTATGAGAAGTGTGTGTTCTCTTCAGCGGCCTTTACACTGTGGTCGCTGAACTACTTATCACATTTTACATGGCTCCAAAGAGATCTCCCAAAGGAGTTGGGAGATTCTCTACAGGGTAATGCTTCTGATACTGTGGCTCAGAAAGTCAATGCACAGATGTCTACCCTAAATTCTATTGCTAACTCCTTCATGAGGCTGATCTCGTATGCAGCCAATGGAGCGAGCAGGACTGCGGGTTCCGGAGTTTCTCTTAGGAGACACTCCTGGATGCGCCTGTGCAACTTCGTGGAGGCCTTCAAGTCTACCTTCACCAACGCGCTCTTTGGTTCATCCTTATTTGGAACCAAGGTGAAGGATACTCTCACTAGGTGCGAGCAGGAAGGAAAAACCCTGTCTGCTGTGGGAGTCCATTTTTCCATGCCTTCTGGACCTTATCCCAAGGACCAAAAGGGTGGGAAAATGTGGTTCAGAAAATCGCAGAGGTTTTTTAACGATGCACAGAGTGATTCCCCCTCCAGAGGCAGAGGAGGTGGTGGAAATTCAGGTAGACACCACCCTAGATGCAAGAGGAGGACCGCGTAACCAGGGGGACCGCAATTCCTTTCATGGTTCCCCCTACCAGCGCTCCTGAGAGGAGGCCCAACTATGCATCTTTGGAGCCAGTCGCATTTCTCTATACCCAGAAGCCTGGCCAAGACGAGTGGGTATTAGAGATAATTTCCAGAGGTTATCACATTCCCTTTCTTTCATCTCCTCCAAACAAAAGAATCCCAGACGTTCCACCCAGTCAAAGGGATTCCACAACCTTAGAAGTTCAAAAGTTGCTGTTAAAAGGAGCCATCCAGCCTGTCCCCTCAGACCAAGTAGGATTAGGGACTTACTCCAGATTCTTTTTGGTGCCGAAAAGAACAGGGGACCTGAGACCCATTTTGGATCTCAGCCGTTTGAACCTTCATGTAGAGAAGTCCAAGTTCCGCATGGTCACATTACAGTCAATTCTCCCATTATTAGGGAAAGATGTGTGGATGTGCTCCATCGACCTCAAGGATGCTTACTACCGTATAAAAATGGACAGGGCATCCAGAAGTCACCTACGCTTCCGGCTGGGAGCCAGTCATTTTCAGTTTCACGCCCTGCCCTTTGGTCTTACCACAGCCCCCAGGGTGTTCACCAAATGCATGGCAGTGGTAATGGCTCACTTGAGACGTATGGGATTCCAAGTGTTTTCGTACCTGGACGATTGGCTCCTGTCTGCCACCACCAGCCATCTACTACTACAGACCAGGGACACTACTATTGCACTGTGCCAAAGTCTTGGAATCACCTTGCAGTGTGTCACCTTTATCGGTGCATAATTAAACACAGTGCTCATGAAGGTTTTCCTGCCAGAAGAGGGAATTCAGGTTTTACAGCAACAAGTCTACGCTCTACTACCACTGAAGGTCAAGGCAAAAGTGGTCCTCCAGTTGTTAGGTACCATGGCTGCCACAATTATGCTAGTCCCTCTTGCAAGACTTCACATGAGGATTCTTCAGTAGCTACTTTTTGCCCAATGGTCTCTTCAGCACCTTCCTCTCTCCCATCTTATTGTAATAACCAACAAGTGCAAGCAGGATCTGCGCTGGTGGCTTCAGACCAGCAATCTCAACACGGGTATGCATTTCATTCTTTCAGATCGGGTGAGGGGGGCATTATCTTGGCAGGACTGTCCAAGGCACGTGGCAGGAACATGAGATCCATTTGCATATCAATGTCTTAGAGATGAGAGGAGTGCTATTAGTGTTGCAAGCACTTCACAGCTTTCTTCCTCTTGGGACAATTGCAATCCACTCGGACAACATGTCTGTGGTCTGGTATCTGACAAAGGGAGGAACCAGGTTGTATCCCCTTTGCAGAGAGGCTCTTCGAGTGTGGCAGTGGGCAGTATCTTCCCAGCGCTTTCTAGTGGCAATGCACATTCCGGGGAAGTCCAACGTGATTGCCGACAGGCTGAGCAGAGCTATTCTGATGCCTCACGAGTGGTCCCTGAATGAACAGGTGGCGGAATGGATTTTCCGCAGATGGGGTCAGCCTTGCTGCGATCTGCTTGCCAGCCAACTCAATGCCAAATGCAGCAGCTACTTCACCCTTATTCCCCCGGAAGGGGAAACACCCAGGGACACTCTAGTTCACGATTGGCCCTCTGGCCTTCTCTCTGCCTTCCCTCCACTTCCCCTGATAAATGAAGGTTATTCAGAAAGCACAGTCTTTGGGAAGCAAAATGATACTGATTTCTCCAGACTGGCCTCGTCAGATCTGGTTTCCCTTTCTTCACCCTTATCTAATGGACGAGCTGTGAATTCTGGACCCAGAGCCGGATCTGTTGACTCATATGTTAGTGCAGTTCCACCCCTCCATCCAAACTCTCAGGTTGACAGCATGGCTGCTCCAATTCCATCCCTAGTCAGGCTTCATGATTTTTCACCGGAGGTGGTTCATATTCTGTCTTCTTCCCACAAGCCTTCTACTAGGAAGATTTATTCCAGTAAGTGGAAAAGATTTTCCATTTAGGCTCATGAAAGACAGATTGATCCCTATACAGCTCCCATCTCATCTGCTGCGGCAACTATTAAAGTACAGTTGGCAGCCATTTCTACCTTTCATGTTGCTAATGAACCCAATATAATGGCGCATAGACTTTGTAGGGCCTTTCTCAAAGGGACTATGCTACTTCGACCTCCAATCTTTGATCCTGTTATGCCATGGGACCTTAATTTTGTGCTACAACAGCTTACCTCACATCCGTTTGAGCCCACGGCAACCTGTGACCTAAAATTTTGTTTTGGAAGGCACTCTTTTTGATGGCCATCACTTCGGCTAGGCAGATCTCTAAACTCCAAGCTTTATCAGTTCGGCCCCCTTACTTGATATTTCACAAGGATAGGGTTTCGCTAAGACCTAATCCTTCCTTTATGCCTAAGGTTGCTTCAGTGGTCAAGCTCAACCAGTCTGTTGAGTTGCCTCTGTTTTTCCCTGAATTCTCTAACAAGGCAGAATTTAAGTTTCATCAGCTGGATGTCCACAGACAATTACGTTTCTATTTACATAGAACAAGAGAGTTTAGAAAATCTGACCAACTTTTTGTCTCCTTTTCAGAAAACAGCCCAGGGACTCCAGTTTCCAAAGTAACTCTGTCCAGATGGATTTCTAGCTGCATTTCCTTCATCTGTTCTTCAAATGGCAAGGAATTACCCTTCAAGGTAAAGGCTCACTGTACGCGTTCGTTGTCTACTTCTACTGCCTTTCAGACTAGGATGTCTATGGATGATATTTGTGCTGCAGCTACTTGGGCATCTCCTCACACCTTTATTAGTCATTACAAATTGGATCCGGTATCAAAGGACAGATCCTCATTTGGTTCCACAGTGCTCAGGCGTATTTTCCAGTGAGCCGCCCAAGGTCTAGGTGCTAGGGACGCTGTCCCACGGGTACGAATGTAGGCGAGATTGGACTACATAACATCAAGAAGTTATGTACTCACCATGACATTTGATGTATGTAGTCCATCTCGCCTCACATTCTTACTAACCCACCCACCTACCCCCTCCTGGAGGACCTAGAGGTCGAGTCTCTGGTATCAGCACTCCTTCTTGATATGCTGAGTTGGTTCTTCCTCTCAAGGTGTTTCTGTGTGTGTGTGGATGTGAGCTCACTGCAAACACGATCTGGGAAATAGGTGCATTGCACCATGGGATACCTCTTCGCCATGAGCCAGTTGAAGACTTTGAGCTAGAGTATGGCCGAGTTGGAGCCGAGGTTCGGCTCCGAACCCACGGGTAAGAATGTGAGGCGAGATGGACTACATACATCGAACGTTATGGTGAGTACATAACTTCTTGTTCTGAGCATTACATATTAACTTGTGCTCATTTGTACTTGTATTTGTTACATTGACTATATTAAGGTTTTTAAAAAAAACTACCTGTATGTTTTAAAGTGTATATGCAATTTTTATTGAATAATTGATTTATTTCATTGATTACTAATTAATTGAAGGATAAAAGCAATTTCTTGACTTGGTGTTTTGATAAAGTCCTGTAGTATGGTGAACGAAAGTGCTTAACTTATTTTGTGGCTTGTGAATAAATTGGAGACTTTTATCATTGGACTCTTCTTTGGTATCAGGTCTGGTTCCACGAGGTGTGTTGGTTCATACAGTTTGTGTTTCTCCTTGGAGGTCGCTTTTTACGTGTGCTTTTTTTTTTTTTTTTTTTTGGTGCTTTGGAGCATGTTTTTGGATACAAACCTTGCCTTTATTGTGGCCTGACACAGTGATTAATAGATACCATTCATCATGGATACCAACAACATGACTATTGCGAACAACTTTACACTGGCTTCACCAATTCAGGAACTGTCAGAGTTTTCGTTAAAAACGAGAAAGGCAATTTAACCCAGCTTATAAAACTGATGTCCCCACAGTACCAGCAGAAGCAATCTACTTTGGAAAAACTTCATTTCCCAAGAGACTTTGCTGCTGGTGAGCCAACTCACTCTGACGACTTCCGGGGGAATTGAGAAACACAGGAAAAGTTGTTACTATTAGTCTGGGTCCATCTTGCTCAACGCAAACTAGCAGTATTCCATGTGGACAGGGTAGCTTTAAAAAGCATAATAACTCTAACCGGACTACAAGGTTCGAACAATGGATTAACAGAGACTTGAATTTCAGCTGAGATGAAGGTCCTACAAGACCTACAGATATTAATTCTCGTTTACATACTTTTGAATTGAAAATGTATAAGGTACGTAGCATACAAATTGACAATGCTTATTTGGCTGAATGCATTCGAGTCCAAAGAGTACCTATAGGACTACGAATGTACAATTTATTTTTTATTTTATTTTATTTTACATTTGTTAACCGGGCTAGTCCAACTGGATACAAGTCCATTTTCAGTGGAGGCCCGAGGAGAAAAGCTCCACTAACTACTACTTAACAAGATAAAAATATACAAAACTTATACAATAAAAATAAGAATAAAAAATAAAAATAAAAATAAAAACAATGTCATAGGTTTTTTATTTATTTTTATTTATTATTTTACAAATTTCCAAATGTCTTTACAGCAGGGCAGGAAGAACTTAAAGAACTGTTAGCCATGTTTGACTGGCATGGCATAGAACTTTTGCACTTAATAAAAGTCAATAGTAACAAAATTAAAAAGTCGATGGATGAAATTAATGTTTTAAATCAAAATATTGTTGAAGATGAATGTTTCATGAATTTTGAAGTTAAATATGATAATATTTTTAACAGAACTGAACAACAAGTAGAAGAAAATGTGTTAAGGAAACAAGGAAAACTTAGAAGCGATGAACTTGACAACCAACACAAGGAAGCATATTCACTTCCTAAGAGTTACTATGAAAACCCCCCTTTTTATAATCAGAATAGGCAAGAGACAGAAGTTAGGTCAGGTCAATATGACCAGAGATTAGAGTCAAATAATTATGATACAGAATTGTATGAAGGTTAGTCAGATGAGGTTTTTGAGCACGAATTCCCACTTCCACGGAGATCAGAAGGAATTCTGAATAGGAACAGAAACCAAAATAATATTTTTTAGGGCAACCTCAAACACCAAGGGAACAAGGGCCCAAAGGCAATTTTGGAAGAACAGGAAGGGGAACAGATATTGAACACAAGTTTACATGTACATTCTTGTGCTTCACCCTTTAAAGGGAAATTTCTTTGTTCGCAAGGGTTCCACGTCTACAATTATACTGACATGGAAATTACTGAAGCACAGTTCTCCCTTTTTAGGATAGGGTTTACATTTGTACCCAGGAGTAAAGTTGATATAGTAGATGTGCATACTGAACTTAAAATTTATATTAGGAAGTTGAATTTTCAACTATATTTTAAGCAAGAGGCAGACAATACTCCAGTAGGTAACAAGAGAAAGAGTTTGTACAACCCTCCCATCCATCCTATTTTAATTGATTTTGAAAGAATATGTACTAAATAGATTTATCAGGCTTACTATTTGCATAAAAATAAAATATTCAACCTCACAAGAGAAGAAGCTTTAGAGTTAAGAAAGCTGAGAGGGTGATGAGGCCCGACAAACGGGGTGGGGTAGTATTGGTGGAAAAAGATTGTGAATGATATAGCAAACTCACTTTATGATACAGATCAATATGAAATAGTTTCCAGAGGTGAAATGGATATAGCTCACAAGAAGTTAATTTTATTTCCGGAGGATAATTTATTTCAGGGTGTGATTAATGAGCAAACTTCTAGATTTTTATGTAATGACCACCCATACATCCCCACTGCATTTGGAATCCCAAAAGTACACAAAAATGTTTTTCACCCACCATACCTTCCCATTATAGCAACACATAACAGTTCTACCTATTCACTGGGGGTCTTTATTGATCATTTATTGAAAGATACCTTAATTCCTATTAGACATGTGTTAACAGATTCATGGGATTTTCTTGGAAGGACAAAACAGGAATATTTTTAGAATCTAAAGGATTTTCTACTATAGATTTAGTAGATTATTTAGTTCCATACCTCATGATATAGGTCTGGAACTATTTTCAGAAGCATTATTAGAACAGCATTTTCTGTGTGGCGACATGCGTGAACGGGCGTTCCTTCGTTGAAGGTTGTGCGTTAGGCCCGGCAAGCCAGCATGTAAAACTCTACTGCCAATCATTAGTAGACTGGAGTTCCACTGTGGCGACCCCTAACCGGGAAAAGCCGAAAGACACAAACAAACTACACTGAAAGGTCCCCTTTTCAGTTTTATTATTGCTGCTATGGAGACCATACTGCACCACAACTATTTTAGTTTTGAAAGTGAGTTTTTCAGACAGCAAAGAGGTGTGGCCATGGGGTCAAGCTGTGCCTCAATGTATGCCAACTTAGTAGTGGCAGCAGGGGAGAAGAGACGTATTTTTAATTCAGGATTTGGAGAGGGGTGGTTTCTTTACTTGTGTTACCTGGATGACTTTTTTGCTTTATGGAAAAGGGATAGAACAATACTAGAAAATTTCTGCAAATACGTAAATAACATTTGTGAATACTTTGTTTACTCACAATTTTCATGCTACAGAAATTATTTAGATCTTACCATTACTAAAAATTATGAATTACAAAAGTTTACATCCAGAGTTTTTTGCAAGCCAACTTAATCAAATAGTTTTTTGGCTTTTGAAAGTAACCACCCACATTACATCAAAAGATACCTAGTTAGAGGTCAGATGGTTCATGGAGCCAGAATGTGTTCCACAGTTATGGATTGTAAACTAGAATTGTTTCTGGCCAGAGGCTACCCCTCAAAAATGGTTTGTGGATTGGCTGAGGAAGTATTGGGAGGATAGGATAAAACGTTTATCCCACTTTTAGGTCAAGATCCTACAACAAATGAGATGGGGAGATCTAATAAACAAGTATACACAAACACCATGGTTACACAGTTTGGAACCTTTCGTGGTAAACTAAGATATTTTGACTCACAACTGGTTAATATTACAATGTAACCAAGAATTATATAACAAACTGGGAGAAAAAAACATTGTTTACAACTAAGGTGGGACATAACTTGAAATTTCATTTCACCAGCAACTCACTAAAGGAGGTACAACTAGTTGTGGTTTATGCAAGTATTTTCCCTATATATACAAAGGAAAGGAATTAATGGTAGGGGAACCCCAGAGAAAGATATGTTTGAAAAAAGGTAACTGTGATAGTAGTGGGTTAGTGTACATAGTTATCTGTCAGGATTGTCATTTGTTTTATGTGGGGAAAACAGAGAGATTCCTGCCTAAATGAATATGTGATCATCTATATGCTATTGAGACACAAAATAGTAACAACGCATTTTACAAACATACACTGTCATGAGGTTACGCTAGGATTCTGTTTTGGAATCCTAGAAATTATAAAGAAAGGCATCGGGGGGGAGATTGGTCAAATGATAAATATAGAAGTAAATATAGATGGCAGATACTCTTAAATGCCACTAATCCCCCAGGTCTAAATGACCATGTTTCACTTATAACTATACTTAAAGAAAGGGCAACTGTACTATGAATTGTTAAAGTGTAACAATAGATGTTAAGTTGTCAATCTCGCCTTCATTCTTGCTGGATGGGTTCGGAGCCGAACCTTGGCTCCGACTCGGCCACTCTAAAAGCTCGAGAGCTAGTTTCACCGGCTCGAGGCTCCCCTATATCCCACAATGCTAGGTGGTAACTTCCTCAGATCTCGTTTGCCGCTACGCGATCGAGGTGCTTTTTTCAACCGGCTCAGGTTAGTTTAAATTTTGACAAGTTTAGTCAGTCAGAAACCCTTTTAAGTAGCTCCCTTTTTATAACTTTACATAGTTAGATACTTTATCCCTTTTAGTTAACTTTTTCATTAGCCTTCCTATCTTAGATTATCTAACCTTTCCCTTGGGCTTTAGGCCCTCTTCTCCCTCCCTTGGTAGTTGGAGTGTCTGTGTTTTTGTAGGAAAATTTTTTAGTTTAAACTTTCTAAGCTATTTTAAAGTTTATTATTTTCAAAGTGTAATCGGTGTGTGTGCGTGTGTGTGTGTTTGTGATTACACTTTCTTCTCTTTGGACATGTCCAAAGAATCAAAGGTCTCAGGCTTCAAGAAGTGTGACTCGTGCTGTCAGAAGATGTCTCTGACAGACTGTCACACTTCTTGTGTTTACTGCCTGGGACCTTTGCACCTGCAGGACTCATGTGCTGTTTGCCATGGCTTCAGCCCTAGAGTCCTGCAGGAGCGAAAAAATAAATTAATTCTTAGAGGCTTATTAAAGCCTGAGGGTCCCTCCACTCAGTCTTCGGGGAGACCCTCTAAGTCCTCCAGACCTTCGGCTCCAGCATCTGAGCCGACTTCTGGAGGCTCTAAGTCCATTCGAACATCGGCTCCGGCCAGAGCCGATGAATCTCGAATGCAGGTACCTACGCTGTCCTCGGCTCCGGCCGGAGCCGAGGAAGACATAGCTGTGTCGGCTCCGATAAAGTTGTCGGAGCCGACAACTAAGAAGAGGTCCCGTTCCCCATCTATTGGCTCTGTTCATTCGGCTCCAGCATCACCTTTGCTGTCTGAACGGAGCCATAGATCCCACTCTTCTAGGTCTTCCAGGTTATCGGACCATGACCTTCAAAGAGTAGTGAGTCGACTTCTTAAGTCCGAGGCATTAGCCCAAATGCTTCAAAGTCCGACTCAACAGTCGAAGACTATCCCCACCACTCAAAATATTCCGCCTCTGACTCTTTGGAGTTCGGAGCCGGGGCAGTTCGGACCCGAGACTGTGGTGGCGTCGGAACCGATACCCTTGTCTTCGGTTCCGTCGTCGGCTCCGATTTCTTCCTTGGAAGAATCTCGGCGCCGGACTTCCCTCGTCAGCTCCGAGTGGGTGAGTGGCATCGGACACTTGTCCGACCCCGCTCTCCCTCTCGGTGCTTCGGCGCTGGTGAGTTCGGCTCCGACATCGGCCTCGGAGCCATCACTGTCGGTGCCGGGGGAGGTTTTCAGTTTTTCGGAACGGAGACCTCCGGCTCTGCCTGACAGGGGTGCCTTTGAGGTCATGAGGAGCGTGTTGGAACCTGGTTCTAATCCACAGTCGGCTCCTTCTGCCCTTCCCTCCATAGTGCCTCAGGTGATTTCTACTCACTCTCTTGTCCCCGACCGTAGAGAGCCAGCTCCTCAAGTTTCCCCTGTGGGGATCTCCTCCTCTTCCGAGGCCTCTCCTGATCCTGTAGGAGAGCCCCCTAGGAAGAGGCAGTGTAAGAGGAAGCACATTGACTCACCTGAGTCTGTCACCTCTGACACTGATTTAGAGGATTCTGAAGGTTCCCCTCATTCCCCCTCTGAAGATGTCTCCTTTGCAGACATTCTTGAAATCTTAAAACAGAGGGGGAATTGGCCAGCCCTCAACCCTTCAGAGGATGAATCAGTGTATCTTGAGGGGTTTGGCTCTCACCCTTCCACCTCCTGGGTGTCCCCTCCCTTTGACCCCCTTATGCAAGTGGTGGCAAAGAAGGCTTGGGCGGCTCCTGACTCAGTGGAACCCACCCCCAGGAGACCCTCTAAGTTCATCACGGCCCCCAAAGACAAAGAATTTCTGACCAAGGGAGTCTCTGTTGATGCTATGGTGGTGGCTGCAGCTACCAAGAAGGAGCTAGCTGATCCTTCGGTACCGGTTCATCCTCCTAACAAGGAGTCTAGGTCGATGGACAGGTATGGGAAGCGGATGTTCTCATCAGTGACCTTTACAATGAAATCGCTGAATTACCTGTGCCATTTTACTCGACTTCAGAGGGATTTACTCAAGGAAGCGAGTGAAATGTTGAAGGACCCAACAGCTGCGGGTTTTCAGGATAGGATGAACTCTCAGCTGGCTACCCTTAATTCTATCACCAACTCCTCCATGCGCCTCCTGTCATATGCGGCTGATGGAGCAAGTAGAGCAGCAGGTACAGGTGTAGCCTTGCGTAGGCACGCCTGGATGCGGCTTTGTAATTTTGCGGACCCCTTTAAGGCGTCCTTTACTAATTCCCCCTTTGATGGATCATCCCTCTTTGGTCCTCAAGTGAAGGAAACCTTGACTAGGTGCGAGACTGATGGCAAAACCCTTTCTGCCATCGGAGTCCGTTTTTCTACTCCTTCTAGACCTTACCCCAAAGGTCAGAAGGGGGGAAAGATGTGGTTCTGGAAACAATCTCAAGGAGACTTGCCTGACGCACAGAGTCGATTCCCCTCTAGAGGCAGAGGGGGGAACAACAATGGTAGACGCCGCCCCAGAGGCAGAGGGGGCCCGCAGAATCAGGGCAGTCAGAGGCAGTCGGGGGAAGGTTGTCACTGTACCCAAAAGCCTGGCTATCCCTAACTCAAGACAAGTGGGTACAGTCTATCATTTCCGAAGGCTACAAAATTCCCTTTCTTTTCGTTCCGAAGCTGTCCATCAAATCCCTTCCAGACATTCCACCCAGTCAAAGGGAACAAGCAGCATTAGAAATTTCAAAGCTACTCGCAAAAAGAGCCATTCAACCAGTGCCAGCAAACCAGGTAGGATCCGGAACCTACTCCAAATTCTTTTTGGTTCCAAAGAAAACAGGGGACTGGAGACCCATTTTGGATCTCAGCAACTTGAACAAGTTTGTCAAGAAAACAAAGTTCCGGATGGTCACGCTGCAGTCCATTCTTCCCCTTTTAGAACGGGACAGCTGGATGTGCTCTATAGATCTCCAAGATGCGTACTATCACATCAAAATGAATCGACGCTCCAGGAGATTTCTCCGCTTCAGGCTGGGAACCAGTCATTTTCAATTCAGAGCCCTGCCCTTTGGTCTCACTACAGCCCCCCGAGTGTTCACCAAATGCATGGCGGTGGTAGCTTCTCATCTGAGACATTAAGGATTCCAGGTGTTTCCTTATTTAGACGACTGGCTCCTTATAGCCCCCACCAGGCATCTCCTACTCTTTGTCAGAGACTACACCTTCCGCACATGTCAGGCACTAGGCATCTCAGTAAACTACGAAAAGTCTGTCTTGTCGCCTTGTCGTGTTATTACTTTCATAGGCGCAAATCTAGACACCGTCAAGATGTCAGCCAGACTCACAGAGCAGAGGATAGCGGATATTCACAAACAGGTCTTTCTTCTTTTACAGAACAACAAAGTCAAGGCCAGACAGATCCTGAAAGTCTTGGGAATTATGGCTGCGGCCATCCCTCTCCTACCATTAGCCCGCTTCCACATGAGGATTTTACAATGGATGCTCTTCACACAATGGTCTTATCAAAGCCTTCCAATGTCCCATCCTGTTCGGATAACTCAATCGTGCAAGAGTCATCTCTCTTGGTGGATCTTATCCCCTCAGCTCCTCCTCGGGAGTCCCTTTGTAACTCCCCCTCCGGTTGCTACAGTGACAACGGACGCCTCCATGATCGGGTGGGGGGGGGCATTTCCAGGGAAGGACAGTCCAGGGCATGTGGCAACCATTCGAGTGCCACTTGCATATAAATGTTCTAGAGATGAGAGCAGTGCTCCTAGCGTTGCAAGCCCTACAAGACTCTCTTCCCTTAGGAACTATTGCAATACAAACAGACAACATGTCTGTAGTGTGGTACATCAACAAACAAGGCAGAACCAGGTCTTATCCCCTATGTCGAGAGGCACTCAGACTATGGCAATGGGCGATCTCTTCTCAGCGATTTCTGTTAGCAACGCACATTCCCGGGAAGTCCAATGTGATTGCGGACAAATTGAGCAGAGCTATTCTCGTGCCTCACGAGTGGTCTCTGAACAACTCAGTGTTGGAGAAAGTTTTTCGAAAGTGGGGCAGGCCTTGCTGCGACCTTTTTGCTACTCCCCAAAACAGCAAGTGCAACGATTTTTTCACCCTCTTTCCCCAACCAGGCCATCCCAGCAGAGATGCTCTAGTACACGTTTGGCCCCGGGGACTTCTCTATGCCTTTCCCCCCTTCCCACTGATATCCCAACTGATACAGAAAGCCATCGCTCAGGAAGCTTCTATGATCCTCATTGCCCCTTACTGGCCTCGTCAAATTTGTTTCCCCTTTCTTCACCGTTATCTGTTGGAACAACCTTGGCATCTGGACCCAGTTCCAGACCTTTTGACCCATCAGTCGGGTCAGTTGCACCACTCCCTTCCCTCTCTGAACCTCACAGCTTGGTTCCTCCAATTCCGACCTTAGCCAGGCTTCCTTTGATATCTCACTCAGTGAGAGATATCTTGATTGCCTCTCATAAATCTTCCACTCGGAAGATTTATCATAGCAAGTGGAAACGCTTTTCCTTTTGGGCACAGTCAAAGAACATAGATCCTTTCACTGCTTCTATTCAAACAGTTCTAGACTTTCTAGCCGAACTTTTCCATGCAGGTTCGTCCCCTTCTACCATTAGAGTTCAATTGGCTGCAATTTCGAACTTTCATGTTGGAGTCTGAGTCCTCTATCATGTCTCACAAACTCTGCAAGGCCTTCTTAAAGGGAGTCTTTCTTCTCAAACCACCCATCAAATATCCTCCTCCTCAATGGGATCTCAACTTGGTTCTGGCTTCCTTAATTCTTCCCCCCTTTGAACCTGCGGCTTCATGTTCTATAAAATTACTTTCCTGGAAGACACTCTTTTTAGTAGCTATCACCTCAGCTAGAAGAGTCTCTGAACTCCATGCTCTGTGTAGTCGACCCCCTTATCTAGTTTTTCACAAAGACAGGGTTTCCTTGCGTACTAACCCGTCTTTTTTGCCCAAAGTAGCTTCATTGGCAAATTTGAATCAAACCATTGAGCTTCCTGTGTTCTTTCCAAATTATTCTAATAGGTCAGAACAAAAGTTACACAGTTTAGATATTCATCTCCAGCTTAGGTACTATCTAGACAGGACCAAACAATTCAGGAAATCTGACCAACTGTTTGTTTCTTATGCAGAAGGTAGAATGGGCCTTCCAGTCTCCAAAGTCTCTCTCTCTCTAGATGGCTTACTTCGTTGATTACCCTAGTTTATGAGATAAGACATCAACGGTTACCATCCAAACCCAGGGCTCATTCAACTAGAGCTTTAGCCACCTCGGTAGCTTTCCAAGATAGGCTGCCTATTGATTTGATTTGTTCTGCAGCTACTTGGGCTTCTTCCCATACCTTCATTTCTCATTATAAGTTGGATCTGGCCTCTAGAGACTGGGCCAACTTTGGTTCCACTGTACTCAAGAGTCTGTTCCGATAGGCCACCCGGGACAAGGTGCTAGGGACGCGGTCCCATCCAGCAAGAATGAGATTGACAACTTAACATTTAGAAGTTATGTACCTACCATAACGTTCCATGTTAGTTGTCTTCTTCTCGCCTTCTTTCTTGCGTCCCACCCTCCTGCCCCCTAGCCAGGACAGACCTAGAAGAGTTTATTTGTTCCTTATGGAAATTTATTGCTGGTATTAGCTTTCAAACGAGATCTGAGGAAGTTACCGCCTAGCATTGTGGGATATAGGGGAGCCTCGAGCTGGTGAAACTAGCTCTCGAGCTTTTAGAGTGGCCGAGTCGGAGCCGAGGTTCGGCTCCGAACCCATCCAGCAAGAAAGAAGGCGAGAAGAAGACAACTAACATGGAACGTTATGGTAGGTACATAACTTCTAATTCTGAGCTTTACATATTAACTTGTACTCATTTTTACTGTATTTGTTACATTGACTATATTAAGTTTTTTTTAAAAAAAACTACCTGTATGTTTTAGTGTATATGCAATTTTTATTGAATAATTGATTTATTTAATTGATTACTAATTAATTGAAGGATAAAAGCAATTTCCTGACTTGGTGTTACAGTTTTGAAGTCCTGTAGTGTGGTGGACAAAAGTTCTTAACTTATTTTGTGGCTTGTGAATAAATTGGAAAATTTTATCATTGGACTCTTCTTTGGGATCAGTTCTGGTTCCATGAGGTGTGTTGGTTCATACATATTTGTAAAAGTTGCTTATGTTAAAAATGCTGCAACAGAATCTTAACAGAGTTCTGGAGGTGAAGTGTGCCAGACTCAAGTGACTAGATGTGATGACATTCTATAACTAGGTGAAGGCGGGAGCTCTGGCAGCAGCAGCAGTTTGTTGTCTGTTTTTTGTTTTTCTTTAGAACCTGATGCAAAACATCTATGTCAGTTATCACAGTTCAGTATTTAGTTGTTGAGCCATTTCAGTTAGTGTGTAGTATCTCATTTTACCTTGTGGAAGTAAGTATCTCAGTAGTGCATCATGCCTTGCAATACTAAGTGAGTTAATCCTAGGGACAGTTTTTGTTTAGTTCAGTTAGGAGTAATACAGTGAGATTAGTTTAGTATTATTTTTTCTACATCTGTGAGATTCTATCCAACTGTGTTATTTTTATATTTCCTGTGGCTGAAACTCTGTTATTTATTGTAACTAAATATTAAGTATTCTCCTGTTCTATATTTTATTGTCCGTTATTAAATATTTTTATACCTTTTCATTGTGGCTGGTCTTTTAGAGAATGCTTTTTACATCTTGAGAGTACTTGCACTTATTTTTGTGACACTGTGGCCACTCTGATAAGCCTTACTGCTTTGGTCACACTCTACCATTTATGTCAGTACTAATTTGAAACAGTATAATTGGTTACCCTTTGCAAGAGCCTTAGAGTATTTGAATGGTGGCAGCAATCTACCGTATAGTCTGGAGAGAGGGGGCACAGCTGGTGAATCTGTGTAGCATTTCCCAGATGTGTGTGTGTGTGTGTGTGTGTGTGTGTGTGTGTGTGTGTGTGTGTGTGTGTGTGTGCGTGCGTGTGTGTGTGAAAAATCAGATGTTCAAGTGTGTATGTCAGATACTTGGAGCTGGGACACAGTGCGTTATAGTGGGTCTTGTTTGACTGGAGAGGCAGATAGCACAGTCCCAGTGGAGTGTGTTCCCTGTGTGCTGTTGGGGGGAATTGTGCTTGATGCAGAGAGCTGCATTTGAAATACTGTGCATCTCCATTCCTGTTTTTAGTGACTACCTTTCACGGCGTCAGTAGTGAGAATGGAGGCTCCTTGATTACTGGCTCGGGGTAAAGAGGGGCCATGGATAACAGTGCAAGGTGTGTAGGGTACCAAGGATTTTGAAGCAAGCACATAAATGTAAAAGAGATGTTTGCCCTGATCAAGGTATTCAACTTTCTGAATCATCTTTTATCCCAATGATGTGTTCAGGTGGTTACAAGCAACTCCACAGTCATGTTCTATATCAGCAAGCAAGGAGGAACTAGGTTTTACTCCCCCTACATACTAGCCATGTTAGCTTGGGATATAGCTTCACAACACATGCTCAGTCTTTACTCATCCTGCATTCCATTAGAGCAAAGCTGCATGTCAGACAAGCTGAGAAGGAAAAGGGCAAACCTTCTTGTATGGAAACTAGATTGGCGGGGTGGGGGGCTTCCAAGATTTGATCCATCTGTGGTGAGTTCCTCAGGTGGACCGGTTTGCCTCCTCTCTAAACAGTCAGCTGGCAAGCCTTTCCTCCAGAACTCCATGTAAGAATGTTTGAAAGACAGATGCCTTTTCTCTTCTTGGACAGGAATGTTCCTGTATGCTTTTCCACTCTTTCCACTTATATCCAGGGTACTTCTGAAGATTCAGAAGGAATTCCAGGAGATCATTATGGTGACTTCCTTATGGCCTAGGCAGCCATGGTTCTCCCTTCTCTCCTTCTGGAAATGGCTAGGGGCAATTATCCACAAGCTTCCTCACAGACTGGATTTACCTACACAACAGAAGGGTGTGTATGATGCACCCCAACAACAATAATCTTAAAATGACTGCTTGAAAAATAGGGTATAATTCCCTTTAGGCACCTGTGTACTGAGGATGTGCAGCAGGTACTTAATGGAGGCAAGAAAGCCTACTAATAGAAAATCATATTTTATCAAATGGAAAAGGTTTTCTAGTTGGTGCCAACATCATAACCCATTCAGGACCAGTTATTTTCTCTTTTTACAATATTTGTATGAGTTCCTATCCTGTGGCCTTTCAGTTTGACAAGATTCTAGTGTAGGGTGTAAAAGGATGATGGATGTGTGGTTATAGAGGAGATAATATGTTGGTGGGTAGGAATGAGGTAAAATAGGATATAGTGAATCACAGGTGACTATAACAAAGGGGTGCATAGCATTCTCTCCACCCCCCCACAAAAGTGTACCTCTGAGCATCCATCCCTTTAAGAAATTCTAAGTACTCAAATGTGGGGCAGATTGTGCAAGGCAGGGAAGAGAAACCTGCCTATTTTAGTTCTGCATGTAAGTTTGTATAATGATGGCCTTCTTTTGCCCTGTAGATATATTTATGCTACACCAAATGAGTAACAGGACTGTCCGCAAACTGTAAGTGACTTTAGGGCACTATAGAGAAAGGGAGGGAGAGACACAGAACAAAAGAACAGGGGGATGTAGAAGGGGCTGTGTCAAAATCAGTTGGAGGAGGAAGTAACCGTGGACTGGCTTTGTGCTTCACAAGAGGGATCCCAAGATGAAAAAATATCATTATACTGAGCATTTTTATATATTGATGGGACTGTTTCATTTCAGCACTAATAAGGGCAGGTCTAAAATTATTCAGAGAAAGATTTCTGCATGGCAGCTTAGGTGCCTGTCATAAATGAAGAGGCGAGAAGTGTATGGGAGGAATCTAGACTGAGCAGTTCAAAACATTAACTACAGCAAAATGCTGACCATCACGCTGCTAATGCAGCCAAATGGCTGACAACAGCAGAGCAACAGGCACCCTATAGAAGACTGTGTGCAGTGTTAAGGTGACCTAATATCAACCAGTGATAATCTTTCTTGTTAATTACATGGCTAGAATAGATTTAATAGAGTGAAGACACTCGGAAAAAGTAGTTGTAGCTGTAATGAAAATAGAGTAACAGTATGTCTGATTATCACGACACAGAGTGGGTGGGAAAGGCACATATGTATGTAATGAGGGGGTTGAGGTGATTATGAAGACAGAGTGGGTGAGAAAGGCACATATGCACGTAATGAGGTGTTTGAGGTGATCTTCTCACACATAATCCAGTCACCTCTTTGCTGAATGTCCTCGTTTCCTCTTAACTTCTTCCTCTTTCCCAAATTATCTTCACCAGATTGTCTTCTGCTTTTTTGCACATGTTCAAACCACCGTAATATGTTCTCTCTGATTATTTTTTTTTCCCCAAATAGTAGTGATTAATTGTGGATGCAACCAATGGCCCAAGGGAGTGGACTATTGTATATGAGTACAATGCGAAGTAAGGTCAGCAGAGTGACGGGGGTCTATATCACTTTGTTGAATCACAAATCATAGAATGCCTGTTCGTTGAACACCTACTCGTTGAAGCTGCTAATCATTGAACTGAGTTTTCAGTAAAAATTTTCCTAGGACAAGCCGGCATTAGTTCACTCGAGCGACCGTGAACAAAGCCTTAAACTTGACACCTACCCAGGTGGGGGCTATGCCCCCCACACCCCCGATAACTGAATGTACAAACTCCGATAATTCACCACAGTGAGGAAAACGGCAAATTCGAGATGGTGGTCAATTGTTGGTTTACCCTAGAAAAGATTTCACTAAAAACTCAATTCGATAATTACTAGAGTCTATGAGTAGGTGTTAGACAAATAGGTGTTCACTAATTTGTGATTTGACGAAGTGATATACACCAGAGAAAGGGCAGGAGCATGAATATATCAGTCATTGGTCACAGTTAGGAAGTAGCTGTTTTATATAAAATATGTTCCGCTAGAACAGTGAAATACTAAGGAATGGGAGGAGTGCATTGATTATAAAAGGGAAAAATGGCTGCCAATGTATAGTTGTTGCAATAGTGATGTAACTCTCATGTTTACTTAGAGCCTTTTTTCAGCTGTTTTGTGGGAAAGAACTGATATGTTAAAGGGAAAACATCAGTTTACATGCTGACTGATAATGTCAGAGACTACTAATGAAGTAGCAACCTCATGCCACTCCTCACCTCAATTTACACCCACCCACCAGGAAATACTTTTGAGTTCTGCACTTGAGATTGTTGTCAACTACCGAAGAGTTTGTTTCAACTTTTTCTTTAGACAGCTGCAATATTTTTGACATATTTATATTGAAGAAGAATGGGTAACTTTTTCCACTGACTGTCCATTGTTTGTTACTTGGGGATAAACCCCATGCAGTGTATAGAAAGGATAGAGCCTTTAAACATTTACTATATCAAGACAACACCAGTGTCAGTAGGACACTGGGTATGTTTAAATGTGGGCACTGATGTTCTTCATGTTTCACTGTTGCAGTCATCACATTTGGGTTATCCCTGCCAGGGTAGCTCTCGGCTGGCCCGAATACCAGAGACTTAGTATTTCTGCATCGGTTGCTGTCGCTTCAGGACTGGCGTCAGGTCGTCAGTGGCATAAAGTAAGGCAGCCGGCACCATTACATCAGTCTTTATTGCCATGGAGCCTGAAGCAGAAGCAGTTTGCACATGCGCTGGATGGCCGCTACCTGAGTTTTCATTTCCAAACTGAAGTTGAAGTCTTCTAAAGCTAAGTACCCCATTGCTGATCCCTTATTCTTGCACTAACCGATGTCAGAAAAAGTTAATTGTCTCGCCTTTGGAAAGCAAATACCACACCAAGACTTCCACTCTTACTGCGTCACATGACTAGGCCCAGACCATGACGTCCCCTGTTGTTGCTTCTGTGCTTTGTTTAACACCAGAACTATCCGTCGTCAGGCCCTTATTGTAGCCAGATATTTTCATTTACAGTCCTCAAATTCTGATATGGCTTTGGTAAGCCATCCGACACCAGATCTTCCAAAAAAAGTAAAGATAAAGAAAGAGACAGACAGCACAGATCCAAACCTTCGGACGATGCTTTCATTAAGCTAGTCATCCTCCATTACTCAGTGAGGCGCTTTCACAGCCCCTGATTTCCTGCTTCAGTTGATTCGCAGGCCACTACTGCGACCCTTTCGGAGTCCGGTATGCCGCAAATCTCTTCTTCGTCTAAGGATCCTGCAGATGTTCTTCGTGTTTCACTGTTGCAGTCATTACATTTGGGTAATCTGCTGGCAGGTTGCTCTCAGTCGGCCTGAATTCCAAAGTCTTGGGTCCTGCTTTGGTTGCTGTGTTCTCTTCCATGATGTCAGGTCATCAGGGGTATAAAGCATGCAGCCGACACCATTTTCTTTAGTCTTTCTTGCCACACTGTGCCCGACTACTGAAATATTCGAGTTTGAGTTTCAGAACTGAAGTCTTCACTAAAGCTAAGTACCCCACTGGGGAAACTTTTTTCTTGCTTTTTACCGATGTCAGAAAAAGTTAATAATTGTATTACTTGTGGGAAGCAAATACCTCATAAGGATTTCCATTTATACTGTATTCCTTGCCTAGGCCCTGATCACAACGTGCCTGGCTGTCGGTTTTGTGCTAGATTTAACCAACGCACTATTAAGCGTTGGTATATTTTTGCATCTAAGTATTTTGGAAACAGATTTAACTACCCAGAAATGTTGTCGGATAGCAATCCGAATACCGGAGTACATAAAAACGCAAAGAAAAGGACAGAGAAAGGCAGTCGAGATCCAAAACCGAATGACGAAGCTTCTCCTAAGCCAGTCGCTGGTTCGCCGGTACTCAGCGAGGCGCTTTCGCAGCCCCTGATACCCACTACCTTCGAGTCGCAGGCCTCTACTGACACCCATGTGGAGTCCAGCATGCCGCAAGATACTCAAAGTATTGGACCGACGGATGTATCTTCCTCGGATGGGTCCGGAGCCGCTGAGCAGGCACCGGCTTCTGAGGGTGTTTTCAGACCTCAACATTTGTATATCAAACCGACAACAGCAGCAAAACCAAAGACAAAAGCAACTTCTAAAACTAATAAAACTGATGCATGAGCCACGTGCACAGGCCTCTATGCCTAAAAAGCAGATGATCAAAATGGCCGAAGACCTTATTACCTTAACCAGGGGTACCCATCCCCCTCCAGATAAGAGGCCTAGGCAAGACACTGATTATGAATCTTCAGATCACGTTTCTATTTCTTCAGATTCCTTTTCTGATCAGGAATTATCTATACCTCCCTATGAGGATTCTGATGCTGAGGAGTCTATTGCATCTGCATCTCCTCCTGAGGATTATTCATTTGGAGAAACCTTACATACTTTGAGGGAGCATTTTCACTGGGAGAGTCGAGACTTCTCCAGAATCAAAAAAGAGGCTCAGGGATTGCCTTCTTCTCCCCCCTCAGCACAAGCCTTTAGCCATTCCCCCTGTTTTAGACATTGTGGATGATGTGTTTTCGGAGTCAAGCTTGGCCCCTGACTCCTTACCTCTGGCTCCCAGTAAGTCTGACAGATATTACAGGGTCCCTGACTCACATAAATTTTTATTTAGAAACCCTGCTGCTGATCCTGAAACTATTTCACAGGGTCCAAAGGGAGTTAAGGCCTCAACAGCAAAAAATCCTACCCCCTCTGACAGAGATTCAAGGGCACAGGACAGATGGGGAAAAAAGGTTTATACATCTGCAACCTTGGCAATCAGCATGTTAAACTGTCAGTTTCATATGCTTAAGTACCAACAACATGTTATGGGATTGCTGAAACAGAAAATGATGATTTCAGAATGTGCAGAAAGTAAAGAATTGCAGGAATTATTGCATGCAGCTGAACAAGTTGGAAAGCGTACTTTGCAATGTGGTTTTGATTCTTTAGAGGCCTCCTGCAGGGCCGCAGTTACTAGATCTGTGATTAGGAGGCATGCCTGGTTAAAGGAACAAAATTTGCCCGATCATGTTAAAGCTAAATTGCTAGATGCACCTTTACAGCCTGATTCTCTGTTTGGTATTAAGGCAGAAGATGTTTTAAAGAAAATGGAAGACAAAGCTAAGTCTATGCAAACTGTTAGATTTCTTACAAGTGCAGCCACCAAGATTCAGTAGACACTGGCCTACAAAAAATTGGTCCTTTCCTGTGTTGGACAGAGCTCAAAGGGGCAAATCCAGACGCCCTAAGGGTTCCAGATACCAGGCGCAAGACTCAAACAGGTCAAAGTAATGAGGTGCATCCACCTCCAAATCTGGAGGAGATAAAGCGCACACCTACAGAAAGCAATCCCAATGACTTCCCTCTGCCTACACCAAGCACTTATCTTTTGGCAGCACCCATAGGGGGAAAATTAGCACTTTTGCTCAAAATTGGCAGTTAATAACACAGGACAAGTGGGTACTAAACATCGTATCACAGGGATACAGATTCCATTTCCACACTGCCAGTGGCGAATGGTTGGCCAGATCTGCCAAAAAATCAATGGGCAGAGGCACAGAAACAGGTTGCATCCCTCATGGATATGGGGGCCATTCAGACAGTACCAGAACAGGAAAAAGGACAAGGTTTTTACTCAAGACTGTTCTTGGTACCCAGAAAGGACAAGGCCTGGCGGCCTATACTGGATTTATTGATTTTGAATACATACCTGGACATTCCAAAATTCAAAATGCTGTCTTTGCAGCAGCGTCTGCCCATGCTGGGCAAGAATGCTTGGCTGGAGACTTTAGACATAAAAGGGGCATACCTGCATGTCCCAATAAGACAGTCGTGCAGAAGATACCTCAGATTCAAGGCTAGCTTAATGCATTACCAATTCTCTGCACTGCCCTTTGGCTTATCTACTGCACCCAGGGTCTTCACAAAGTGCCTGGCACCAGTAATTGCATTTTGCAGACAAAGAAGCATATAAATATATCCTTACTTAGACGACTGTCTCATTCAAGCAGAAAACAAGGACACTCTTCTTCGACACCTGGCATTTGTGAAAAGGTTTCTAACATGCCTAGGGTACACAATAAACGAAAAGAAATCACAACTGGTACCCTCTCAAAAGATAACATTCCTGGGTACAAGCTTGAATACAACTGCCCAGATGGGCTTACCTTACGCCAGACAAACAAAGGCAACTGACTGCTTACTTCAAATTGACGGCAACAAGAACCCAGTCTTCTGCAAGACAAATTCTGCAGGCTCTGGGCTTCATGGCATCCTGCATCCTACTAATTCCATATGCAAGACTGCATATGAGGAAACTTCAATGGTACCTAAAAAGTTTATGGAGTCAACATTCACACAGTCTGGAAACAATGATTCCTCTCATTCCCTGCCTGCAACAGGAGTTTCTATGGTGGGCAAAGGCCTGTCACCAAAACATGGGATGGCCCTTCACTCTACCCCCCCCTGCCAACCAATCCTTAACAACAGATGCATCAAATTATGCCTGGGGGGACCACATGGCAGGAAGATGCATTCAGGGCATATGGGCACCAAAACAAATGCATCTACATATCAACCAGAAAGAGATGCTAGCTGTTCAAAATGCCCTAACAGCCTTCAAGGACTTATTTCTTCCAGGACAACTACTGATAAAAGACGGACAACACCACACTCATGTGGTATATAAACAAGCAAGGGGGAACACACTCATACTCCCTTTGCAGATTAGCCATGGCACTGTGGGACACAGCTTTGTCCTACCAAATACATCTTCAAGCTCAATTCCTGCCAGAAAAACAAAACACTCTGGCAGACGATTTAAGCAGAAACCTTATGGATCCTCACGAGTGGAAACTAAATCCACAAGTCTTCAGCATGATAACAGAGAAATGGGGAGCCCAGACATAGATCTATTTGACTCTCCTCAAAATTATCAATTGAAAAAAATTTGCACAAGGACTTATCACAGACAAGCATGGAAAGTGGATGCCCTATCCTTCAGTTGGAAAAACCTATCAGTTTACGCCTTTCCTCTTCTGCCTCTTCTACCCAAGGTCCTCCTAAAAGTCAGACAAGAGAAGCCAAAGATGATATTAATTGCCCCAGACTGGCCCCGCCAATACTGGTACCCAATCCTAAGGAATTGTCTCAATACCCAGCTTGGACCTTGCCTCAAAGACCACAACTACTGTCCCAGCAAAACAATCAGACCCTTCACAATCAACTACAGACTCTGAACCTGGCATCATGGCTAATCATGTAGTCATACAAACTACACCTCTCAGTAAAGCTGTGATGGATGTCATTTTGGTAGCCAGAAGGCCTAGTACTAGAAAATCTTATGCTGACAAATGGAAGAGATTCTGTGCTTGGAATCAAGCACAAGGAACTGATACAGCAGAAACCACGTATTCCTCAGATATTACAATACTTAACTGCGATGCTTGACAAAGGCTTATTTTTTGCATCAATCAAAATCCATGCCTCTGCCATTTCGGCTTATTACAATACAGAGCCACCAATCTTTTCTCATCCTTTACTAAAGCAGTATCTTAGAGGAGCCAACAATTTAAGGCCTCCTAGCATGGGACCTCAATTATGTGTTGGAAAAGCTCATCCTGCCTCCATTTGAACCAGCTGCTACAGCTGATATTAAGTTCTTATCGTGGAAGACAGCTCTGCCACTAGCAATTACTTCAGCAAGAAGAGTCTCAGAGCTACAGGCCCTTATGGCTGTAGAGCCTTTTATCATTTTTTACCCAGACAGGGTGTCTCTGAGGACAAATCCTACTTTTATGCCTAAAGTGGTTTCCAGTGTGGCTCTTAACCAAACAGTTCATCTGCCAACATTTTATCCAAATCCGCAGAACAAAGGGGAGAGAATTCTGCATTCCTTGGATGTACACAGACAGCTAAGATTCTTCTTGACCAGGACTAAAGATCTAAGAAAAACTGAGCAATTACTAGTGTCATATGCTGCAGGTTCAGAGGGAAAGGCTATTTCAAAGCAGACAATTTCAAAGTGGATAAGCCATGGCATCTGTTTCTGCTACTTGCACCATGGTAAACCTGTGCCCAAGGGCATTAGGTCTCATTCCACCAGAGCTGCAGCTACTTCAGCAGCCTTTCTCAGAGGAGTACCAACCAAAGACATTCTAGAGGCTGCTACTTGGAGTTCTGTTCACACCTTTACAAAGCATTACCATTTGCCTCTCTACTCTAAGTCCAGGGCAGGCTTTGCCACTGCAGTGCTGCAGGGCCTTATAGCCGCACCTAATGCTGTTTAGCTCCAGCCTCCCAACCATAGCTTTGGGATTCTACACAACTGTAATGACTGCAACAGTGAAACATGAAGAACATAGTAGAGTTGTGTACACTTACCATAAATGTAGATGTTCGAGTGTATTCACTGTTGCAGTCCAGGTCCCCCTCTCATTCTACAGTTTATCTTTCCTTCTCTATCTTCTACAACCTATGTGGTGTATTTGCTTGTAGAAGAAGGTAAAGTTTATATTGATGCATGAATATAAATATATATATATATATATATATATATATTATATATATATATATATATATATATATATATATATATATATATATATATATATATATATATATATATATATATATATATATAAAATATTGCTACCTTTTTGGGGGCACTTGACATCAGGGGCAAGAAAAACTAAAGAAAATGGCATTGGCTGCATGTTTTATACCCCTGACGACCTGATGTCATGGAAGAGAACACAGCAACCAATGCAGAACCCAAGACTTTGGAATTCAGGCCGACTGAGGGCAACCTGCCAGCAGATTACCTAAATGTAATGACTGCAACAGTGAATACACTTGAACATCTACATTTATGGTAAGTGTACACAACTGTACTTTTTCTCTACCTCGGATGGGTCCGGAGTCGCTGAACAGGCACCAACTTCCGAGGAAGTCCTTCGCACCACCGAATCTCGACAACAAGCCAGCGTCGCCTTTCAAGACTACCGTTCTTTCGAAAACAACCAAGTTCCTTAGGCCCAGGGTTCGAACCACACCCAAGAAACCGACTACCCACTCTCAGCTGCCTGCTACCTTGCCTCAGTCTCAAATGCTTAAAATGACTGAAGACCTTGTCATGCTGATCAGAGGATGCCAAGCTACCCCCTCAAAAAGGAAAAGAGATCTGTCCCCAGTAGTTTTGTCTGAACAAGAGTCAGATGAATCTGATGCATCTGACTATGAAGACATGCAACACCTCTCCACTTATGAGGATTCTGATGCAGAGGAATCCATTCCTTCAGCCTCTCCCCTAGAGGATTTTTCCTTTGGGGAAACTGCATACTTTAAGGGAGCATTTAAAATGGGAGAGTCAGGATTACCCTCAGTCTAAAAAAAAAGACTCTGAGAATTCCTAGATCTTCGCAACACAGACCGTTGTCCATCCCCCCAGTCCTGGATGTGGTGGATGATATTTTCCTCTAATCCAGCTTGACTCCTGATGCTCCTGCTCCCAGAAAACCAGACAGGTACTACAGAGTCCCTGACTCACACAAATATCTTTTTAAAAATCCAACAGCTGACCGGAGGTCATTTCTCAAGGGCCAAAAGGGATTAAAGCAACCTTTGCTAAGAATCCCACCCCCTTAGGCAGGGATTCCCGAGCACTGGACAGATGGGGTAAAAAAGTATACACCTCAGCTACTCCTGCTATCAGTTCCCTGAATTTTCAGTTCCATATGCTTAAATATCAGCAACATACCTTGGAACTCCTTAAACAAAAAATGTCTTCCTTTCCTGCTTGGGCAGAATCTAATGTATTCTACAAATCAAGTAACCAAACACATTTTGCACTGTTGTTTTGATGCCCTAGAAGCTTCTTGCAGGGCAGCAGTCACTGGATATGTCACTAAAAGACATGCATGCCTTAAGGAACAACCCCTGCCAGACCATGTCAAATATAAATTATTATATGCTCCCTTGCACAAAGATAACTTATTTGGCACTAAGGCAGAAGAGGCCTTAAAAAAGATGGAAGAAAAAGCTAAATATATGCAAACAGATTTCTTACAGGTCCAGCAGGCATTTTCACACAAGCACCTGGACCACCATTACCAAGGACCAATGGGTTCTGAACATTGTGTCTCAGGGATACAAATTCTCCTTCCACATCCTTCCAACCCCAAAAGGGTTCCCAGATCTACCACCAAATCAGTGGGCAGAGGCTCAAAAGAAATTCCATTCCCTGCTCTCTTTGAGGACAGTAGAACACGTTCCTGCAGAACAGATGGTCCAAGGCTTCTACTCTAGACTTTTTCTGGTGCCCAGAAAAGAGGGCACCTGGCGCCCCATCCTCTATCTATCCATTCTAATCACCTTCCTGGTGATCCAAAATTCGGGTCTATATTACAACAGTGAAGTGGCGTTTAATCGAATGCTCTTCGCCGACACATATAGAGAAAACGCACTAAAGCGCGAATGCTCAGAATACCAATTTCTTTCCCTGGGAAAGAAATCGGTAGTGCTACCACACAAACACGCACACTTTCAAACATTACACCCCCCAACGTGGGGGGCTGTGCCCCCCACACCCCCCTAACTAAATATACCAACTCCGAGATCACACTACAGTGGGGAAAGGGGCAAACACATGGGGAAGGCCAAGGAAAGAAATCGCTGTTCTGAGCATTCGCGCTTTAGTGCATTTGCTCTATATGTGTCAACGAAGAGTCGTTTCGATTAAATACCTCTTCACTGTTGTAATATAGACCCCAAAATTCAAAATGCTCACCCTCCAGCAGCTGCTGCCTATGCTCTCCAAGGACGCTTGGCTAGCCACCCTGGATCTAAAAGAGGCCTACCTCCATATTCCTATCAGGGAATCAGGCAGAAAATGTCTCCGTTTTAGGGCAGGATCTCAACACTTTCAGTTCTCTGTGCTTCCTTTTGGCTCATCTACTGCTCCCAGAGTTTTCACAAAATGCTTGGCTCCGGCCATTGCCTTTTGCAGACAAAGACATATTCAAATTTACCCCTACTTAGACAACTGCCTTATTCAGGCAGGCAGCCAGGAAAAGCTGCTCAAACACCTGGCCTTTGTAAAGAGCCTACTAACCTCCCTAGGGTACACAATCAACGGAATGAAATCAAAACAGGTGCACACCCAGAGGATAATCTTCCTGGGAAGAAGTCTGGGCACAGCATCCCAAATGGCATACCTTACACCAGAGAAACAAATTTTCCTGTCAGCCTACTTCTCTCAACTGGCCACCAGGTCCCAGCTTTCTGCAAAGAAAATCCTGCAAGCTCTGGGGCTCATGGCATCTTGCATACTCCTCATTCCATATGCCAGACTGCATACAAGGAAACTTCAATGGTACCTAAAGAGCCTTTGGTGTCAACACTCTCAAGACCTGGAAACTCTTCTACCTATAATTCCTTGCTTCCGAAAGGAACTTCTTTGGTGGGCAACAGCATGCTCCCACAACAACAGACTGCCTTTCTCCCCACACCCCGCCACCCAGACCCACACCACAGATGCATCAGACTACGCTTGGGGGTGCACACCTCTGCGGCAGGTCCATACAGGGCCAATGGATCCCACAACAAATCCTCATGCACATCAGTCAAAAAGAGATGATGGCTGTGCAGCACGCCTTGATAGCTTTCAAACCCCTTCTCTCTCTCTCCAGAGGTTCTCCTGATCATAATAGACAAACACCACTGTGATGTGGTACATCAACAAGCTGGGAGGGACTCACTCCTACCCTCTATGCAGGCTGGCCATGACCCTTTGGCTCACAGCCTCTTCCATGCAACTACACCTGCTAGCACAGTAGCTATCAGGCTCTCTCAACTCCCTGGCAGACCAATTAAGCAGAAACCTTTTGGACCCACACGAGTGGCAGCTCAATAGAAGTACCTTCTTCCTAATAACTCAGAAATGGGGAACCCCAAAGGTCAAACTCTTTGCCTCCCACACCAACCATCAGCTCAGCAAATTCTGCACCAGGGAGCATTAATGCATGGCTTGGAAAGTGGATGCCCTGTCCTTCCCCTGGGTTAGCCTCTTGATTTCCTTTCCTCTTATCCCCATGGTACTGCTCAAAATAAGGGAGGAAAAACCAAGGATCATTTTTATAGCTCCAGACTGGCCCCGACAGCACTGGTACCCCTTGCTGTGCAGCCTGTCCCCGCTGCCTCCGTGGCATCTTCCTCAGTATCCAAACCTCTTAACCCAGAGGAAAGGGGACTTCATGCATCCCCAATTCCAGACACTCAGTTTGGTAGCTTGGCTTATTCCCTAACCCCGAACCAATCTGCCATCCTCAGTAAACAAGTTCTGGATGTTATCCGGGAAGCCAGATGCCCTAACACCAGAAAGTCTTATGCAGATAAATGGAAAAGGTTCTGCACCTGGATCCTGGCTAAGGGGGCCAAAACGGCACAGCCCTCCATCCTTCTCATCCTGGATTATTTAGCTGACCTACTACACAGTGGTCTCTCTTTCTCCTCTATAAAATTTATGCCTCTGCTATTTCTGCTCATTTTCCCACTGAGCAGCCCCTTTTCTCACACCATTTGATCAAACAGTTCCTCAGAGGGGCTAGCAACTTGAGGCCCCCCAGAAGGGCACCAACACCAACTTGGGACCTTAATTTTGTCTTGGAAAAGCTCACCGTGCCTCCTTTCAAACCAGCTTCTTCTGCAGAGCTAAAATTTCTATCCTGGAAGACGGCCTTCCTTCTGGCCATCACTTCAGCCAGAAGAGTCTCTGAGCTGCAAGCACTCATGGCTGTGGAACCCTTCATCATCTTCCATGCAGACCGGGTATCCGTCAGAACTAACCCATCCTTCATGCCCAAGGTGATGTCCAGTGTGGCTCTCAACCAGTCCATTCATTTGCCCACCTTCTTTCATAATCCCCAGAATAAGGGGGAAAGGATTGTTCACTCTCTAGATGTGCACAGACAGCTCAGATACTATCTGGACAGGACTAAATCCTTCAGAAAGTCTGATCAATTGCTGGTAAGCTTTGCTACAGGGGCAGAAGGCAAAGCCATCTCCAAGCCAACCATTTCCAAATGGATAGCACACTCCATCTATTTCTGCTACAAACAGCATGGAAAGCATCCCCCCAAGAGGGACAGGACACACTCCACCAGAACAGCCTCCACCTCTGCAGCTTTCCTCAGAGGAATCCCCACCAGGGACATCCTGAATGCTGCCCCCTGGACATCTGTTCATACTTTTACCAAGCATTACCACATGCCTCTCTTCTCCAAATCCAGGGCAGGGTTTGCCTCGGCAGTCTTGCATGGCATCCTAGCCAGCCCCTAACTTTCTTGACTGCCTCCACCCATTTCCTCAGCTTTGGAAATCTACCCAAATATGATGACTGCAACAGTGAAACACGAAGAACATAGTACAGTTGTGTACACTTACCATAAATGTGGATGTTCGAGTGTATTCACTGTTGCAGTCCTGGTTTCCCTCCCTCTACCCCCCCCCTTTTTTTTGTCTTTCTCTTTTTGTTACCATTCTTCCTTGTTGTTCTCCTTTCCTTACAAGGGCCATATTGATATTTATTTTCCACTGGTGGGGTTCTTCCACCAGAGCCCTGGCCTCCTACTTTGGGGGCTCCTGACAGGTTAGGGCAAGAAAAACTGATGTACTGGCGTCGGCTGCCTTACTTTGTACCACTGACGACAGTCTTCAAGCGACAGGAACCAACACAGAAACACTTAGTCTCTGGTATTTGGACCAGCTGAGGGCTACCCCTGGTAGGGATAGCCCAAATGTTATGACTGCAACAGTGAATACACTCAAATGTCTACATTTATGGTAAGTGTATACAACTGTACTTTCTCAGAGCCAAATATTATGAATAAGGATAATGTCCTTATTAGAGAAGGAACATGGGTTCATAGGTAGGTACTAGGCTATCGGCCCTAGGGCCCATACAAGCCTAGCCAAAAAAAAAATGTACTCTGGCTTTCGCCACCCAAGAAATTTATTTTCTGTGCCCCTGTCGAGCAGAACCACAGAAGTGATCCCCCGGGTGAATTTCCCATTTCCCATCCAATCATCAAGATTTTTCTTGAGTGCTAATGAGGAGCTCTGTTTGACATAGATAGGTAGTCTGTTCCAGAGTGTGGGAAGTCTCTGGGACAGGAATCTATCCCTCCAGCATGTTCTATTTATTGTGGTGACAAGGTTTAGGTCCCTACAGCGTGTAGCTCAGAGGGTTGGGATTTCTTTAAGTGGAGCATGTCCAGCAGCTCTGGGTTTGACATAGCTTTGTATGTTAGGCAGAGATCGCCCCTGAGTAGGTGATATGCGATGGAGTAAAGCTGTAGTTTTTTGAGACGGTCTGCATAGGGCATCTGTTTGAGGCCAGTAATCCTCTTTGTGAGGTATTTCTGTGGTCTTTCCAGTTGTTATAGATGTCTTGTGAGGTACATACCAAAAGGGACGTTGTACTCTATAATGGGTCTAATGAGTGATGAGTAGAGGGGAACAATGACCTCTTTTTTTCTGGATGAGAATCCTTTTGTGATGAGATGAGGCACATAGAAGGATTTCCTGACCACTGTGGCAATGTGATTATCAAAGGAGAGACTACTGTCCACCTGTGTCCCAAGGTCTCTTATCACATTTTCGGCATTAAGTAGACTACCAGCTATGTGGTAGTTCATGGGTACAGAGTTTTTACCAAAGGGGAAAATTAATGGATATTATATATGTGAGTCCTGTCCAGTTGTTTATTTAGCCTGTGTGTCTCATGCCCTGCATTTTATGTGGGAAAAACATCCAGGAAACTTAAAGAATCTATGAACATTTGTTAGATATCAGGAAGTGTAAAAACACTAAGGCTCTGTATAGGCATATTTTAGAGTGTCCATTGTTGTTGTTGTGTTTTTTGGCTTTTCCCGGTTAGGGGGTCGCCACAGCAGAACTCCAGTCCGCTAATGATTGGTAGTTGATTTTTACGTGCCGAGTTACCAGTCCTGATGCACAATCTTCAACGAAGGTACCCCCATTCATGGATGTCTCCACGCAGAAGACGCTCTAGCTGAGAATCGAACCGGACAGCATCTTACTGTGAGGCGACAACGCTACCGCAGCACCACCACATTCATTTAATTTTATTGTTATAGAAGAAGTTAAAAAAGATTTGCTGGGTTTTATAACTGAAGAATACTTGAATAAAAGTGCAATATGCATTTTCCAGGATTTAAATAAATGTTGGGCCGGATTCACGATGGCTTGCACGGAGTCTAAGAGTAGTGTAAGACTCCATGCAGCCATCATGTCCGACGAGCGATCCACGAACAGCCTGCAGGGGCATGTAAGAGAGCTCCTAAAACGGCTCTTACATGGACAGGGCTTGGATATGCAAATTATCTCACTTGCAGCCGAAAGGCATGCAAATGAGGTAATTTTGCGATCCAGGAAGCACAAACCTGTCCGTGTAAGAGCCGTGTTATCTGCAGAAATGTACTCAGTTGACAACTGAGTACCGTTCTGCAAATAGCACAATGGAGCCTTGTCAGCTCCAAATAAAGGTTGCATATGTTCCAGGAAGCATGCCAATGGCCAAATATGTGGCCGCTGGCAACGTACCTCCATACAAAATTAAAATAAAAATGTATTTTTTTATTCGGCGATTGCTGATGTTTAAACGTAGCGCAGCACCGCGCAAACGGGCTGTGCTAAAAAAAAAAAAAAAACAGAAAAATATTTAAAACCCATAAACGTGGGTTTTATGCAAACCATCAATTTACAATGTATGGGAATAGCAGGCTGAAAACAACATGACCACCGAGTAGGGGTTGCTAAGGGGGGAAGCTCAGTGTAAGACATGTAACTAAGCATTAGTAGGCAATCCTATGTAAATGAGTGTTAGGATAGTGAATCGCACTTTTACATAGCAAATGAGCACATTCCCTGGAGTGTAGGAGTAGGATAAGGGGGAGTAACAGAGTAGGAGATAGGTGACATCACAGGGGGGTATGTATGAAAGAAAGAAGCTCATTGGAGCAGAGTGGCATGTGAAAGCTGTCAGTTAGACTTCATAGAAAGAGGTGTGTCAACAGGTAGACATGCCAAGAAATGGAAGGTGTACACTGTGGATAACACCAAAGTTTCTTGCTGAGCGTGCATGCGTGCGTGTGCGTGCTGGGAAGCCCGAGTAAGATGGAGTGCACGCGTGTAAGTGTGAGTGCACGCGTTTACGTCGGAGTAAGCATGTAGAAGCCTGTTTAAAGACTTGTAAGCACATTTGCGCTAGTGTGCACGCGTTTTAACCCGAATAAGCAAGTTGTAGTCCATCTAAGCATGTGTGCGTGCGTGTTTCCTGCTGTGCGCGTGTTTGCCCCTGTATGCACGTCACTCTCCCATGAGGAAACAGACAGGAAAAAGGAAGCACAACAAATTGTAGGAAGCTACCAGGGAATACTAGCAGAGCTAGCAGGTGAAAACAATCAGAATCAGGCAATTACACAGGCAGAACAGTAGCCCAGCCCAGCACTGAAAACTCTGCAAACAACAGTGCAGTATGTGTCTCTCAAGAGACACTGCAACACTGGAGTAAGCTACTAGAAGTGAAAACTGAAAAAGCTTCACTCAGACAAAAAATGCTAGGGGCTGCCATAGCTGTTATAAGGCGACATATACAACATGCTGAGGGTGGTGACAGTGCAAATGCTGCCGGACAACCCACAGTGAGGAGACGGAGAAGAGTGTACAGGCCGAGGGTCACCTACCAGGGGTTACATGAGCTGGAGGTAGTGGAGCGCTATAGAGTGGACAGAGACCTCCTGCAGCAAATTGTTGAGCTGTGCAGGCCACGCCTCACACACAGAACCAACAGAGGGGAACCCATCCCAGTGGAAACCAAGGTATGTGTTGGCCTAAGAATACTAGCAACAGGTACCTTCCAGAGACCAACTGGTGATATGATGGGGATATCACAGGCATCGTCATCCAGGGTACTGCACCAGTTACTGGATGCCATGTCAGCACATGTCAGTGATCATGTATATTTCCCCAATTCCCATGAGGTATTGGCCAGCAATATGCGTCTCTTCCAGAAAATAGCGGAATACCCTGAGGTAGTGGGTGCAATAGACTGCACGCATATACACATCAAAGCACCAGCCGGTGAGTGGGGTAGGGCCTACATTAACCGCAAGGGCTTCCCCTCCATCAACTGCCAAGTTGTGTGTGATGCCCAGGGCATAATAATGAATGTGTGTGCTGGCTGCCCTGGAAGCTACCATGATTCCCATATCTGGCATCTGACGCAGCTGTACTAGACATGTGCCAATGGGGACATCCTACATGGTCACCTACTGGGGGATTCTGGCTATGCACTGGAGCTGTGGCTGATGACACCCATCAGAAACACACACACACACCTGAACAGGAACGCCATAGTGAGGCACACGAACAAACACATAATGTAATAGAGCGTGTGTTTGGGCTGCTCAAGTCACGGTTCCGGTGCCTGGACACATCTGGTGGAGCCTTGCAGTACTCACCAACTACATGTACCCAAATTGTCATGGTATGTGCTATGCTACATAATATGATTCTGCAAAAATAGCTGCAGTAGGACCAGCATAGGCCCGGCCCAAACAGCCCCCCACCATTGCCAAGGCCATCACAGGCAGAGCGTGACTCGGAGGAGGAACAACCTGAGCCCTCCTCAGTAGGCAGAAGGAGGCGTGCCCAGTATGCCTTGGCCTTGGCAAAGAGGCACCGCATAGCACATACACTGGCTCAGTAGGAACCCTGGAAATGATACCTCTCCATGACTCACACATATAGTAAAAGGGATGCTTAAGTTGACACAACCTGCTTTCAAACATGTACAGGGAGTGTAGTATGTGCATCCACCATAGGCAGCCCTGAAGCACCACCTGAGGCATGATTGCCATGCGTTAAGCAATGTAACACCATGTAGTATATGCAAACTTGATGACCCATGAGTAACATCCTACCCTCACCAAGCATGATGCCACAATATGAAGACAAGATGATCAATTACAACAATTGGCGTAGTATTGTTGTTAGTCAAAGGGGATCCAATGCCTGTCAGCCTGGGATGACATGCTGAGCAAGACACGATGCTCCGCTAGGGATGGCTTGCACCTATCACCCCTGGCCTTTTGGATACTGGCAAAGGCTGTTGTCACCCCCATAGTGCCTTGAATAGGTAAGGCTCAAAACACAAACCCACCTCCATAGGTATCACAAGGGATACGAAACTAGAAGTAATGCTACCCAATGCCAAAAGTCTAAACTGCAAGATGCATGCAGTCCAAACTCTCCTCAGCATGGAGAATGTTGATATCTGTGCAGTAACAGAAACCTGGTTCAAGGCTCCCAAGAGCACCCTAGCATTACCAGGTTACACCTCATACCATTCTTTACAGCCCCAAAACATGGAACAAACTACAAAAGGAGGGTGAGTATCAATAATCGTCAAGGATACCCACACCCCCGGTTGGTGCCACAGCATGAAGCAGCACAGACTATCCACGTGCAAGTAACAGTGGCTAAAACTGCCTCCCAGTTCGTAGCCTGCTACAGACCACCCTCCTAAATCCAGGAACCCCACTTGGCCTACTTGAGAACACATGAAAATATGAAGGCCTCTCCAAACAACATTATATTGGGCAACTGCAACTATCCAAACATAGACTGGGAGCATTATTCTACCTCCAACACCCTAGGCCAAAGATTCCTAGATTCATAAACTGAAATGCTATGGAACAACTTGTCACCACTCCCACAAGAGGGGTAAACATACTGGACCTGATAATCACCAACGTGGGGACTCTATGGCCAAGATGAGAAGTGTATCCCTCACTGGTAAGATCAGACCATACAGTAATCTCACTGGATATTCACATCCTGACCCCAGTCCCTGGCCAGAAAACCACAGTGAAAAACACGTGTAAAGCAAATTATGCACTCCTCCAAACTGAGGTGGAATCCATTAAAGCACTTGTGCCTGTGGAAAATATGGCCCAGACCTCAGAACCCTTTATGAATGCATTCTATGAACACCTTCAGGAATGCATGGACTATGCAATCCCAAATAAAACCAAGACCCAATCCTCCAAAGGCAGGCATCCTGTCTGGTGGACCCCAGCCATTAACAAACCATGCAAGAGAAGGAGGAAGCTACTACATGATAGAGCAAAACCCAAAAAGAGAAGGCATCACTGATCAGTATTATGACAAAAAACTATGGCCACACACAAAATCCTCTAAGGCCAGCTACGAGATAAAAATTGTACAGGACACTAAGGATAATCACAAGGCTTTCTTTACTGATGGTAGGAACCTGGGTGGGAATTCCCAGATATGCTCAGAATTAGTCCAATCGCAGATGCTCAGGTAACAGCCAGCGTCCCTAAAGCAAAACACACAGCATCAATGGGACCAAATGGTGTCCCGGGCTGCATCCAACATGAAGTCCAAGAAGAATTGAACACCAAATAAAACCACTTCTCAATCTCAGCCTTACCACAGGATATGTACCCAAACAGCAGTGTACAGCAACAGTGGTCCCTCTCCACAAAGGTGGTGCATGAATGGATCATGCAAACTATCACCCCAAAATCCTGACTAGCGTGGTCTGCAACGCTATGGAAAGGATCATCATGGACCTCAGAAATACAGATATTGGGGACCTACAGACACTGGACCCTACCCAGTGTGGCTTTCTTAAGGGCAGATCCTTCCCCTTAAACCTGGTTGAGTCATTTGAAACAGTCGCCAAGGCCATTGATGAGGGGAAGGTGGTCCACACAGCCTACCTGGACCTTGCAAAAGCCTTCCATGTAATACCCCACATGGTCATTATAGATAAGCTCACCAGCTTGAATATAAACCCCTATGTCACTAGATGGGTTGCAAACCGGCTCAAGGACAGAACTGACATGGTCAGAAATGCTGGAGCCATGTCAGAGTCCAAACCAGCTACAACTGGCATCCCACAAGGCTCGGTCCTGGGACCCCCCTGTTTGGTATATAATTCTCGGAGGTACAGGCCAACATGGAAGGACTGTGTCTGAACAAGTTTGCAGATGACTACAAACTGGGCGCCATATCTGACCCTCCAGCTGACACAAGCATCCTACAAAAGGGCCTCATAGAAACAGACAACTGGTGCCACAGCCATGTTATCAAGCTAAACACAAAAAGTGTATAGTCATCCCCTTTGGAAAAACAGTAAGTGCCCACCAATTACCACATAGGTGGTAACCCATTAAGTACAGAAGAAGTAATGAGACCTGGGGACACAAGTTGATCGAAATCTCGCATTTGACAACCATGTGGCTGTAGTGGTTATCAAAATATTTCATATACCCACCTAATCATGAAGGAAATCCCATCTAGATCAGGGGAGGTCATCGTGCCTCTTCAGTCATCCTTCATCAGGCTCACAATTGAGTACAATGCCCCTTGTGGGATGTACCTTAGCAGACACCTCCAGCAACTGGAAAGACCCCAAATCTGCCTGATTAAACAAACTGCAGCTCCACACAGTGGCATACTGCCTGCCCAGAGGTGATCTGTGCCTGATGTATAAAGCCATGTCCAACCTGGAATCAATGCACATGCTGCACCTTGTAAAATCTGAATCCCATTGAGCTATGCACATGAGAGACCTGAACCTCAGCACTGAAATAATTAGGACATGCTGTAGTGATTGATCCATAACCCAGAAGCTCCCTCCACTCTTGAGTAAATTCACAGTCCAGGTTAGCCAGAGAGTCCCTCATTCACTCTCTTCAAGAGGAATCTTGATGAGTGGATGGCAGATTGTAGGTTTACCCTGGGTATCACTTTTATGTCACAGTTAGACAGCGGCACAGTATACTAACCTTGAAAAATGTCATGGCAAACTCCAGTTAAAATGTGTGTTGAAGGACAAACACACTCTGACTAGGATTAGAAATGCCCTAGGGCACATAGCCTAGTGTTTGTCAATGTCCACCCAAGTTGCGGAATACACTAGTAATGTTGGACAAGCCTGGTTTAAGTAGGCCATAGCTGAACAAAATGCAACATGGTCATACCATAGTCTGGTGTGCTCAGTATGAATATTTAAAGCAGTGATGGGACTCAAACCCAGGATACTGTGCACCAGAGTGAAAGGACTGAACCACTACACTATGACAATATTACAGTGTTTGGTCAGTATGAAAGAATGTTGACAAGTGTATGCAAACTGTCCCATGGAAACCCTGCAGGCACAATATAATCACTGTTGGGTTCAGACACAAAGCAGTTGGGCAGTAAGAATACAACATGACTTCCAACACACACACTATAAATGTCAAATATTGTTCAAGTTCACACACAACCACAAATGTAGTGGACCTCAGATCTCAACATATGGAAAGGTCACACTGGGCATGCTCACACACTTTGATAAATGAGACATATGTCAGGCAACAAACCATGGAAAGCCTGAACTGGGCATGCTCACACACACAGGCTGTGTCTCAGTATAGCAGTCGGACACACATATTTGGCATTTGTATGTGCTAAGCCAGGAACCTCCCACAATACAGCAATCTGCCTAGTGCACACAGTTAAATAACAACAGAGACATAAGTAATATACTGGAACTCTGCCATGATCAAACATATTCCACAGATGCACAAGTTGTTCATAGAAACAGGGAAAGCTGTGGCAATAAAGACCTGCAAACAGTTTATCAGCAACAAATATTGTGCATCCCAAACATAAACATATGGGTGCAGAGGTTGATACTAGGCTGTTTGCCCTAGGGAATACATAAGCCTAGCCAGAGTGTATTTGGCGTCTGCCTCCCCAGTACAGTAGCCTACTGTGCCTCTGTAAAGTAGGTCACAGAAGGCACCGTTTAAGGCTAGTTTGCTGTGCCTCCATCAAGCAGGGACACAGTGGAGATCCCAGGGGTTGAATTTGCAATGTCACATCCATGTGGCTGGAGTTTGCTGGAAGAGGATTGGCGAGGGGCTATGTCTACCATTAATTGGGATTCAATTCCAGACTGAGGGGAGCCTTATCTGTAGTGTCTGGGCAATTTCACTGTCAAAACATGCAAGTGATGATTTTGAGGGATTGAAGTGTCCTGCCAATACTGTTCAGAGATGCCCTCCCTCTGTGGGATATTGCTCTGTTATGTATTAGCTGACTCCCTCTGTTGTACAGCTTATATATGGCTGGTGTCAACCAGACAGGTCTCCTGTTGTGGAGAAGTCTTGGTTTTATTTGGGATAGCATGATCAATGAAAACCTGCAGGTGCTCATAGAATGCATTAGTAAAGGATTTTGCAGATTGGGCTGTATAATCCTCCAGCACAGGGCCTTTGAAGTATTCCACCCCAGTCTTCACAAGTGCAAAGTCTGCTTTTGAGAAATACTTTGTTAGCAGTGATTTCCTTGCCTGGGGGTGGTGATGGGATATGGACGTCCAGGGAAAGTTGGTTATGGTCATATCTTAACAATGGTGGTCTACCTCTGGTGTGGAACATAGAGTCCCCATGTTGGTGATGATCCGGTCCAATATGTTTTCCCCCTTGTGGCTGTGGTGACTGGTTCTGCCATAGCACATGGATTCACAAATTGTAGTGGCTGTAGGGTGATGTTGTTGAGGCCTGAGTAGTTCACCCAGTCAATATTCCTGTACCTGAAGTTAACCAGTGTAATGGCGTATGTGAACACCTTCATATCCCACACTGTTCCCAGGGAAGCCAAGTGTGGTTCCTGGATATGGGAGGGGGTGGTCTGAACTACACACCAAACCAAAAGGCAGTTTTGCACAATGGTAGTTGTATATGTATGGCCTGTCATGCTTAGTGCAGTGGTAACAACCCAGAGGTGTGTGTATCTGTGATGTATATGGATACACTCCCTGGTTGTGTTGTGTGTTACAAGTCCTGTGTTCAGGAAGCATGGTATAAAGCATAACCAGGCAGTGCTGATGAGCATATGTGACCCTGAACTAGGCATCTGTTAATGCATATATATTGCTATCCCCCATACTGAGGGATAGTAATAGATGTACATACCTCTTTGTAAAAACTGATGTCAGCACCCTATAAATACTGCAGGAGAAGAAAAGCCACCCAGTAATGCGAATAGCGTGCTGTGCTAATGCGTCTCTCTCAAGTGTCATAACATAGTTAGGTAGGGGTTTGAATCCTGCAAATGCTCAGTGTGTGTGTGTGTGTGTGTGTGTGTGTGTGTGTGTGTGTGTGTGTGTGTGTGTGTGTGTTGGGGCAGGGGGTGTGCATGTGTGCAATTCTCTTTGAAAGAAATGTCCCTTTTGACAACTGAAATAACACACTACATAATGTACATTCCTCTTTGTAAAGACTGATGATGTCAGCACCCTACAAGTACAGCAGGAGAAGGGAAACCACCCAGTAATGCGAATAGCGCGCTGTGCTTATGCATCTCTCTCAAGTGTCATAACATAGGTAGGGGTTTGAATCCTGCAAATGCTCAGTGAGTGTGTGTGTGTGTGTGTGTTGGGGGGGCAGGGGGTGTGCATGTGCGCAATTCTCTTTGAAAGAAATGTCCCTTTTGACAACTGGAATAACACACTACATGATGTACATTCCTCTTTGTAAAGACTGATGATGTCAGCACCCTACAAGTACAGCAGGAGAAGGGAAACCACCCAGTAATGCGAATAGCGTGCTGTGCTAATGCATCTCTCTCAAGTGTCATAACATAGTTAGGTAGGGATTTGAATCCTACAAAAGCCATGTGTGTGTCACACAGTTTGTCAATGTGTGGTGGGTTTTGCTTTTATTATTACAGATATGTACCTGTGACCTTCAATAGTTCCTATGTGTGAAGCCCGCCTCATATGAATACAGTTGTTACCTGTACCAGCATGTCCTGCAGATTCCCAGACTGTACGCCATACATGTATGTTGTTGACAATGCAGGCTACTGCAATGATCCTAGGCCAACTGGGTGACACACACTCGTGAAAGCTGTGATATATTAATGTGGGTGAGGGTTCATGTCTGGAGTATATGTCACACATGTTATAACACAGCAAAGTCTGTGAGTAATGGACATCCAGTGTAGGTGTATGGCAACTGTTGCTGATATGCATAAAGACACCTTCTTGCTTAGGCGATACACCAAGGGACTGCACAATACCTTTGGAAATGTGAATATCACAGGATAGACAAGAAAACACTTGTCCGTATGTACACACCATTACCCGTTCTACATGTTGGGTGCTGCCACCTACATGGTACTACTGGAATACTATGTTAAGTACATGCTGATGACAAAGATACAGTTGCATTACAGTAATAGAGCATGGCTTGGACAACAGGTATCTATCTGTATGATACCCTTGTGGTGGTCATGTGTGTCGTACAGAATGCATTGTAGGCCACTGTATACATTTCCAGTCGTGGATGAACATATCTCTAGTGTGTTGGCATGTATGTGAGACTGCTATATGCCAAACAGTATTCTTCCCAGGGATGTGTGGGGCTCAGTAAGAATGGCTACTGGTATAGTGTAGTACTGCAGGGATATCACTGACACTGGGTTTCCTACATCTGTGTATCAGTTGAGGATACATCATGTAATAGGTTCATAGGTTCATACTAGGCTATCTGCCCTAGGGCAGTTATAAGCCTAGTCAGACTGTGTTTGTCTTTCGCCACCCATTTTAAATTAATTTTGATATGGCCTTTTTCCAGGTTAGTATACTCAGCCTCTGTCTAACAGTGACACAGAAGTGAAACCCGGGGTAAACCTACAATCTCCTATCCACTCAGCAACAGTCCTCTTGCAGAGAGTCATTAAGGGACTCTGCCTAACCTGGACTGTGATTTTATTCCAGAGTAAAGGGAGCCTCTGGGTTATGAATCTGTCCCTCCAGCATGTCCTATTAATGTAAGTGCTGAGGTGCAAGTGTCACGAGCGCATAGCTCCATGGAACTTGGATTTTCTGAGGTGCAGCATGTCCATTAATTCCAGGTTGGACATGGTTCTATATGTCAGGCATCTGTTGGAGCCCTTTGATCCCCTTGGTGAGGTACTTTTGTGGACTTTCCAGTTGCTGCAGGTCAGGTGTCTGGTAAGGTACACCACAAAAGGGGCATTGTACTCAATTATGGGCCTGATGAGGGATGACTAAAGAGGCACGATGACCTCCCATGATCTAGCTGTGAATCCCTTCATGATTAGGTGGCCTATATAAACTGTCTGTTTAACCACTACAACCATGTGGTTGTCAAATGAGAGTTTGCTATCAACTCGGGTCCCCAGGTCCCTAATCATGTGTACAGTACTTAATGGCTTACCACCTATGTGTTAATTTGTGTGCACTTTGTTCTTGCCAAAGGGGATGACTATACACGTTTTGGCGTTTAGCTTGAGGCCATGGCTCTGGCACCAGTTGTCTGTTTCTATGAGGCCCTTTTGTAGGATGCTTCTGTTGGCTGGTGAGTTGATTATGGCGCCCAGTTTGCAGTCATCTGCGAACCTGCTCAGCCACAGTCCATCTGTGTTGGCCTGTACCTCTGAGAAATATATACCAAACAAGAGAGGTCCCAGGACTGAACTCTGTGGGACACCACTTGTAACCAGTTTGGAGTGTGACATGGCTCCAGCAATTCTGACCATGTGCGTAGCCAGTTTGCAATCCATCTAGTGACATAGGGGTTTATAGTTATGCTGGTGAGCGTCTCTATAATGCCCGAGTGGGGTATTGTATCAAAGGCCTTTGCGAGGTTCAGGTAGGCTGTGTTGAACACCTTCCCCTCGTCACTGGCCTTGGTGACTGTTTCAAAGACATCGACCAGGTTTAAGAGGCAGGATGTGCCCTCAACAAAGCCGAACTGGGTAGGATCCAGTGTCTGTAGGTCCCCAATATCTTTATTTATGAGGTATATGATGATCCTTCCATAGCTTTGCAGACAAAGCTAGTCAGGCGTATGGGGTGATAGTTTCCAGGATCTGTTGAGGCACCACCTTTGTGGAGAGGGATCACTGTTGATGTACGCCACTCCTTGGGTACATATCCTGTATTAAGGCTGGGATTGAACAGTAGTTTTATGTTTGTGTTTAGTTCTTCTTGGAGTTCATGTAGGATGCAGCCTGGGACACTGTCTGCTCCCATTGATGCTGTGTTTTTGCTTTGGAGAGGGCGACTGAGCATCTCAGATGTCAGGGGGGCATCACTCTGCTGGGATATATATTTGCCCTTGTGGTGGGGAGGGGGGTGAGATGTTTGTGCTGAACCTGTCAGCAATGATGTTGGCAATGTATGTGGCTTAGGTGTATTCTTTGTCATTTAGGACAACTTCTGAGCATATCTGGGAATTCCCACCCAGACTCCTAATATAAGTAAAGAAAGACTTGTGATTATCCTTAGTGTCTTGTGCAATATTTCTCTTGAAGCTGGCCTTAGACGATGTTATGAGTGCCAGTAATGTTTTCAAAATACTGATCAGAGATTCCTTCCCTTTGTGGGATATTGCTAGATCATGTAGTAGCTTCCTCTTTCTATTGTTTTCTGTTATGTGGCTGGGGTCCACCAGACAGGACGCCTGTCTTTGGAGGATTGGGTCATGGTTATATTTGGAATTGCATGATCTGTGCATTCCTGAAGGTGTTCATAGAATGCGTTTATAAAGGATTCAGCAGTGTGGGCCGTATTTTCCACAGGCCCGGGGGGCTTTGAAGGATTCCACCTCTGTCTCAGTTTTGAGGTGTGTGGAATTTGCTTTAGACAACTTTTTCACTGTGGTTTTCTGGGCAGGGGCTGGGGTTGGTATGTGAATATACAGTGAGATTTCTCTATGGTCTGATCTTACCAGTGAGGGATACACTTCTGGTCTGGAGCATAGAGTCCCCATGTTGGTGATGATCAGGTGCAGTATGTTTTCCCCTCTTGTGGGAGTGGTAACAAGTTGTTCCATAGCATTTGAGTTTATGAATTCTAGGAACTTTGGCCTAAGGTGTTGGAGCTACAGTAATGCTCCCAGTCTATGTGTGGGTAGATGAAGTTGCCCAATATAATGTTGTTTGGAGACACCTTCATATTTACATCTGTTCTTAAGTAGGCCAAGTGGGTTTCCTGGGTTTAGGAGGGTGGTCTGTAGCAGGCTATGAACTGGAAGGCAGTTTTACCCACTGTTAGTTGCACGTGGATAGTCTGTGATGTTTCATGCTGTGGCACCAACCTGGGGGTGTGGGTATCCTTGACATTTATTGATACTCAAGGAAAATGGAAACTCAAACAAACTTCTGAACCATACAAAAAGAAACAGATGGCCTGGAAGCTCCCAAAAGGAATCCTAGAAATGAACCAAAATACAATGCAGCAAGTCTGTCAGCCAGATAATAATCCAAATAGTCGAAGTCAAATAAAAGTCTCTGTAAAAAGCCACCAATTTATTTAAGCCTTAAAATATAGCTTTTCATCAGTCCCAAGACCAACTTCTTCAGAAATAGTTAAATGTATCTACACCAAGTTACAAAATGGCCACCTTGACCTTTAAACTCTTACATCCATGACATCACTTCTCTTAATTCACCTTTAAAGGGATACAACATCACTACATATAATGAACATTATCCTGTCTCTTTCCTTACTTTAATAATATCACACTAAGATATAAATAAACATTGCAATAAACCATGATTACATTAATACAAACATTTTCTAAAAAAAGGGAACAAAGTCACTACTGAAATAACATTAATAAAAAATCAATCATCCTTTAACCTACAATTGACTACAATTTCTAAAATAAATATAGTGACATAAAATGCATGGATATACACAAAATTTCCCAAAATTTCACATAAGCGACATTTTAGACTATAATAAAGGGTGTTGGACAGTCAATGAGACTACCTCTCCAGGCTCTTTAACTTTAATATATATATATAAATAATATATTTGGATTATTATCTGGCTGACAGACTTGCTGCATTGTATTTTGGTTTGTTTCTAGGATTCCTTTTGGGAGCTTCCAGGCCGTCTGTTTCTTTTTGTGTGGTTCATTTATTGATACTCACCCTCCTTTTGTAGTTAGTTCCATGTTTTGGGGCTGTAAAGCATGGTATGAGGTGTAACCTGGTAGTGCTAGGGTGCTCTTGGGAGCCTTGAACCAGGTTTCTGTTACTGCACAGATATCAACATTCTCCATGCTGAGTAGAGTTTGGACTGCATGCATCTTGTGGTTTAGATGTCTGGCATTGAGTATCATTACTTCCAGTTTCTTATCCCCTGTGATACCTATGTAGGTGGGTTTGTGTTTTCAGCCTTACCACCAGAATGCAAACATGTGCAGACATTACACTTTTGGAATTAACATTGGTGTATAAAAAACTACAGTGACAATCATACTGTTAATGCATCAGGCATGCTGGGATATACACACATTGATATCATTACACTGTACTGTAAACAACATGATAATATTACTACAGTGCTATGTAGTCACCCTGTGCATCAGCACCATGCTATCCTGTTCCTGCATCAATGTTACAGATTGCAGGAGGTGGCACAGTTTCATCATATGCACAGGGTATGTACTTGGTATGCCAGAGTCTGCCATTGACACATCCAATCAACATGTATGTGTGTGTGTGTGTTAGTGAGGGACAACAGTACAAAATGGGGCAATGTTGATGCGGTGTGTGTGTGTATATTACCCCTAGGTGTTAGCATTATGCATGTGTGTATGCATGCACACAGTTCTACCACATGGCTGCCATATATGGGTGTTTGTGGACAGCCACAGACTGTACCTGCCAGGTCATACAGATCACTGTCTCTGGCCACGGACACAGTACCTGTGCCTGGCAGGGGTGCTACGGACAGTATCAGGTACTAAGCCAGACTGGGTACTGTCATCAGAAGCAGTTGGTTGATGACTGGACACATGTCCCTGCTGGGACTGTCCAGAGCCACGTGCATGTGGTCTTCTAGGACGGTGTGATGACAGCACAGACCCAGCATTGCTGGGGCTGGTACTGGCACTATGGGAGCGGCTGCGGGTTTGTTGTCGTCCATGACGACTGCCAGCTGATGTTGCTGGCATACGTCCACGTCGATGCCTCAACCGTCCTGCATTGCCCTGGCTCATGGACATGTAGTTGTGGAACAGATCTAATGTGTCCCCCCCAACGTCTGTCAATGACCTCGCCGACAGTACGGATGGCAGCAGCAACGTCATGCATAGTGTCATTCATAGCAGTGCGATGTGCTCTAAGCTCCCTCAGACCTTGACTGGTGTACCATTCCATACGTGCCTGTGCCTGCATTACAGCCCGGAACATAGCTGTGGTTAAAAGACCTCTGTGGGCACATCTGACAGGGGCAGTATGACCACGGATGCTCCCACGAGAACCCCTGGACATCTGCCTGTGTGGTACCATGTCAGGACTGTGGCCATGGCTGCTGTGAGGGGATGCATGTGCCACTGATGCCACATTACCCTGGTCAATGCCCATTGTATGCTGTCCCTCAGCTAAGGACATTGGTGACAATGGATGTATCGGCAGGATGAGGAGTTGACTGCTGTGTACTGTCGATTGGCTGACCAACAACAGACCCTGTCACACCTCCCTGTGCCATTACACATGTATCATCATTATCACTATCCACAGCAGTGGCTTCAGGTTCCCTGCTGCATGCCAACAGAGCAACACCAGAACCTGTGAGAGGAAGACAGGAAACACAGTTTACAATGTGTACACAATGTTACCACAGATGCACATGGGCACATGCACATGGGTACATGCACACGCACACACGCACACATGCACACGGGCACACATGCACACTCCTCAGTACCGCAGATGCAAACACACACACACCTGCAATCCAACACATACACAATACTGTTTGAGGGTATTATTAGTATTAATATTATTATTAGTATTAATAGTATTGTTATTACACACTCACCAGCATGGATTGGCTGCCTTGCTGTTACTCCAGAGGGACCTGCACAAATAAGAGAGTTATTGTCAGTGGCCACAACTGTGCCATTGATACTGTGAGTATGATACAGTACAGTAGTACAACAGTTGGCTTTCACAGGTGTACTGATGATATTCAGAATATCAATCTTGCACAGGAATAGGCAGGATAACTGCTACACACACAGTACACATCTCACACATGCATGAACTACCAGTGCAGAGAACAGTCAATTACAGATATGGCATGTTACCTGCACACTCCATGTCCACATGCTGGGTGGCTCCAGCCTCCATCATGACACATGTCTGTGGATGTTGTTGTTGTTGGCCTGGAGCCACAACACTTAGGAGGAGCTCCTCCACTCTGGTGAGGGGGGCTGGATAGGTACCCCACCACCTGTGGCAAGCTATTGTCTGTGGATATCAGACGCACGCTGATGGACATTTCTAATTAAATCACTGCAGTGATGGTGTACCTGCTCATATGTCCGGTTATGCATGCCTATGTCATTTACCCGACGGACAAGGTCTTGCCACAGTGCAGCCCTCTCCTGCTGGTTCTGGCTGGTCCTGGAAAACAGTGTGGAAAAATCCCACACCAGGCTCTGGTGTATCTCCTCATCCTCTGCAGCTGAATAACAGGGGTTGCGCTGATGCACCATCACCCTGGAAGGAAAAGAAAAATATGTGAGCAAGTAATATGGCACACGTAATACTCTACTGTACTGATATCACTGAACTGCCATATATAGCATCTGTCTGTCTATCAGGGGATACACATGTAAATTACCACATATCAGTGCTCAGCCAACAACTGTGTGACAGTGCCTGGCACACTCCATACAACAAACAAGTATACACCAGCACTCAGCACACTGTTTGAGGTACAATGCACAACCTCACACTGGGCGTATGTATCAAGCTAATGGCTGGAGAATATTGTCATCCCATGCAATGCATGCAATGCACATTTACAGTTTCACTGGTAATCCACCCTAGTCTTTGCTGCCATACCCCTACCTACACCGCAGTCATACACAGGGAACTACAGCACAACATATGGCAATGTAGTATGTTTGTATCCCAATAACTGACACATCCTTCTCTGGCCTCACACCGAGTACACACACTACCATGACAGACACAAAGTCATGCTGAGCAATCACACCATTACAGACCTTGCACACAGTCAGTGTCACACTCATTCCACCTCACATAGTTGGTATTGCAATGAGTACATGTGTGTGTGCATTGTGTCATAGGTAGGTACTATGCTATTGTCCCTGGGCCTACGGCAGCATAGCCTTATGCTACCCTGCCCCTTGGGACACATGTCATGTGATTGTACTTGCTCCTGTCAAACAGTTACACAGAGGTGACTCATACGGCATATTACCTATCTCCATAACATTCATCAGGGGTATGTCTGACATCTACTAATAAGGAGCCTTGCTTGTTAATGCTGGGTGGTTTAGTCCAGGGTATGGCTTATTTGTGGATAGGAACCTGTACCTCCAGCATGTGTTCTGGTATGTGTGTGACGTAACTCTGTATATCCAGCAGTGGTATCCTCTGTGTAGGTAGTATGAAAGGCACTCTATCTGTGGTTTTGTCAGTCACTCTGCATAGGGAATGTGTTTGAGGACATTATCACTCTTTGTTAGGTATGTCTGTGGCCTTTTCCCTTGCTGTAGTTGTCATGGGAGGTGCATACCGTGTAGGACATTGTGGGGGTGTAGAGGGGTACACGACCTACATTTCCCTAGCTGACACACCATTTGTGATGACACGTACCATGTACAGGGATTACAAGACTAGTGTGCCACTGTGAATATTAAAGGGGAGGCTATTGTACACTTGTTTCCCATGTTCTCTTCTGACACCTCCAGTAGTAGGCAGGCAACCACCTATGTGGTAGTTAGTGGTTAAAGTGTTTTGGAATGGGGTATGGTACTCCAGTATCCACACTGGTGTTCAGTCCATGCCTTTGTCACCAGGCACCTGTTGCAATACATCTGCCCCCATGTGCCTCTCTCACTCTATATATATATATATATATATATATATATATATAGATATATATATAGATAGATATATATATAGATAGATATATATATATATATTCATATACATACATATCTATAGACATTCATATCTGTCTGTATATGTGTATGTATCTATATATATCTATATATGTATGTGTCTATTACATCTATATGTATATACATATTCTATCTATATATGTCTATCTATGTATACATACCTCTCTGTCTCTGTACATATATATATATATATATATATATATATATATATATATATATATATATATATATATATATATACATACACACACTAACATACTTCTAAACATCCATTGCTGTACAACCTACATTGTACTACAATCTACATTGATATGTGCACATAGCAGCCTTCAACTACATATGTATGTCCAGCCTTCACTAACAGTTGCAGTATGTTCCTTGCCCTATGCACATCTTCATACACATATAGATACAGACTGCTAACACATATGGAGGGTTCACAGTATGTAGATTATTATATTATGTAGTTTACATTACCTTTGTTTCTGACAGCTTTTTTGGATGGCTGGCTTGCTGGCTGGCTGGCTTGCTTGATGGCTTGTTTTTTTTTTTTTTTTTTTTTTTTTTGGTCTCTCTCTCTCTCTCTCCCTCCAGTTGCTTGAATGATATTATTGCATGTGTGGACTGGCAGTACAGGCTGCTTTTCTAGGTATCTGCACATGTGCATGTGATGGCCTCTGCACCAATTGTTGGCCAGCATTTACTAATTGCATGCAGCCTGCTGTGTGGTAATTGCAGTTCTCACTGTGATTTCAGGACAGTGCTATAAAATGTTAGGTTAGGTATGCGTAGGCCTTTCAGTTTTGCAAGGTGGGGACCATGCTGGTTTGCTGTGGACACTGTTGTGTCAGTCAAAAGGTTGGTATGTCTCTTATATCTAAGGCTGTGTTGTAGCCACTGAAATGCATGTTGTACTGAAACCTGACTGTTGCTTCTTCCAGTTCATTCTTCTCAGTGTGTATGTTAATGATGCAATGATATATCGTGCAAGCTTGTCAAGGTTAACAATGTTTATTTATACAATTTTACTAATTTTAAGTTGACTAATGATCACCTTTCATTATTTGAGAAGGGATTTACTTTTGTACCCAAGTTTAGAAATGATGTAGCTAAAATTTTAGTTAATTTGAGGTTGTATACTAGACAATTAAATTTACAGATGTATTTTTTTAAGAATCCTAATTTGTCTAATTTGTCTAAGGAACAATTTCCACGGCCTAAAAGGAAAAGTACGTTTATTCCCCCAACCCACCCTTGTATTCATGTTTTTGAGTCTATGTGTGAAATGCAGATCAGAAGGTTGAGTAGATCGATTGACCATCAAGCAGATAACCTGACTGCAGGTGAACGTTTTTGTTTACGTGAGTTAACATCTTCTAATCAGTTTCGAGTGATGAAACCAGACAAGGGTGGGGGGTTGTGATTATGATGTCTACTGATTATTCTAATAGAATGTCATGTTTACTTAATGATACCAACTCTTATACCAGGGTGTCACGTAATGAGTTGAATATGGCTTATTCCAAAATTGACTGGCTTCTTTACGAATGGTTATTGGAAGGTATTATAGATAACAATGATTTTCATTTTTTATCAGTAGAAGCTCCTGTGACGCCATCTATCTTTGGAATACCAAAGATCCACAAAAATATGAGTAATCCACCTTTTCGCCCGATTGTTTCAGCTAGGGGCTCCAAGACTGAAGCTATGGCTTCTTTTGTGGACTTTTATTGTAAATATATTGTCAATCATTTTACACACATTTTGCATGACTTCTGGCATTGTCTAGATGTCATTAGACAAAAACACTTTGACGAGCCTTTTATTATGGTCACTATAGATGTTATCAACTTGTTTTCAGTTATATCTCAGGTGGAAGGTTTAGAAATGTTTCGGATTTGTCTTGAAAAATTTTGTGACATGCATACTGTCAAATGGTCACTTCTTGTTGATCTAATGGAACTTATTCTATCTAACAACTTTTTATTTTTTGAGGGTGAACTGTACAAACAAGTAACAGGTGTAGCTATGGGCGCACAATGTGCGCCAATTTATGCTAATCTAGTTTTAGCACACTGGGAATTGGACAAAGTGTTTACATCAACCTACATGAAGTACGTGTCACTTTATTTGAGGTACCTTGACGATTTGTTAATTTTTTGGAGAGGGCCAGTTGATACAATACATACCTTTATAGAATATCTTAACAACACTACTAATTTTCTTAAATTTACCTACAAGGTACATGGTAATAGGTGTAACTATCTTGACATCACACTTTACACTAGAGTGAGTGAAGGGGTTATCAGATTAGAATCCAACATTTTTCGTAAAGAAACTTATTCAAATAGCTTTTTGCACTTCCAAAGCTGCCATCCCCTTTATCAAAAAAAGAATGTTGTGAAGGGACAGATGGTCAGGCTCTCTAGGCTAATTAGTGAAGATGCCAAATATGACTTGGAAATTAAGAGCTTAGTAGACATGTTTTTAGATAGAGGGTACCCTCTTGATTTTTTGATTAACATCAAAAATGAGGTTGTTGTTAAAAGGCATTTAGTCTTTAGACCTATCCTGTTAGGCGGATTAATTAAAGAGACCCATAGGCTTGTCAACAGTACTTCTTCTATTGAATTTGATCATTTTAAAAGAGCTATGATATTGCCCTTTAACGGGTATGCTTATAGAGTGGCAACAATTTTAAGAGAAACGTGGCAATATATTATGGATAATGACACTAAGCAAGTTGTTGGTAACTTGCCGCTCTTTACATTTAGTAGAGGGATGAATTTGAAAGAGTTGATGGAAAGGGAAAGTTCTAAGAATGGACCTTATGGAAACTCTAAAATGAACAAATGTGGGTCGTGTAGTGTATGTAGGTATATTAATGGTCCTTATGTGGTAGTTCAGAACTTTCACAGATCTATTAAATGTCCAGGGTATTGTAACTGCAATACCAGGGGAGTGGTCTATATCGCTACATGTCTTAGTTGTCCTACATTTTATGTAGGTAAGACCATTAGGAAACTTAGGGTAAGAATTTTTGAGCACCTAAGGGACATTAGGAACAAGAGGTCAAGTAACGTTCTCTACATGCACAGTGTCAAGTGTGAGAATTTTAACAAATTTTTATTTTTTGTTGTCGACAGAATACCCGACAATGATAGAGAGGGTAATTTTAAGATTTTGCTTGAAGTTCGAGAAACTTTGTGGCAACTTAGATTAGATGCATCTAGACCCCCTGGTATCAATAAGTTTATTTCCTTGTCTAGTATCTTAAAATATAGATCTAGTTTTGTTTAAATTGATGTTTTTGATGAGCTTCTTATATATAATATTTAGCACGTATACATATTTATATATATTTCTATTGTATGTTTTTTTTATACACACATTTTTGTATACGTTTTTTACTATGAACTGATCCCACCTTAAACATCTTGGTAAGGTATATTTTGTTTTGATTGGTCTACCTATAGGGCGGGAATTTTTTGAATTTATTTAAGGCAGTTGATTTCTTTGTGATTTCACTACTCTGAAGATGCCCGAATGTATTAATGGGTGAAAGCGCTTAGTAGTGGATTTGTTTTTATGTCAAACAACTTTTATGGATTTTTTTTGTCTTCTGGATTATTAAACTTTTGTGCTGTTTCTATATACTGCTGGTTCTTTGGCTTGCGTTTTTCTGGGACCTGGACTTGGTTTACCTTGTCATACAGAGTGACTAAGGCACTTTTAAGCAGTTGTAAGCGGGTTTGCGCTGGGTTGTGCAATGCTTACACATGCACACACTCACCTAGCTAAGTGCACCCTCGCTTAGCTTAGCGCACACAAGCGCACACGCGCTTACAACTGCTTAAAAGTGCTTACTCCCGCTAACACCTGTGCTGATTTCTTTTAAAGAAAAGAAAATGGGGAGATAGGAAAGTGGTGAAAAAGGGGGCACAAAGAGGGAAGGACAATAGGAAAACAAGCTCGGGATGCGCAGGAAGGATGTAGGGAAGGCCCATAGCTGCCCATTTCTTTACCAGCAACAGCTGTGCATATGTGTGAAATTTGGTGTGAATTTTGAAACCTTCCACCCCTGAGAGAGATGTGAAGACAACAAAATATGTTGTACAGCCAGTGTTAATTATCAGTTGACATGTCCAGCAGACATGTCTGCAAAATGGGTAGCTATGTATGGGGCGTACTTTTTTTGGGGGAACAGAGTGCCATTTTTTTATTTTTTTTTTCAGGTGAGAGTGGAATGTGAGGCACAGGAAGTAGGTATATTTGGGGAAGTAGGTTGGGGAGGTTAACAGACAAGACAAACAAGACGCATACAGGGGCGGAGTATGACACGTGGGGGGTAAACACAATTGATGGGGATGGATGTTTGGATATCGCGAGCCCATGAGCCCACAGATGGCAACAGTGGAACTGAGATCCCCACCCATGGGCAGTTACCACTGTGCCTTCACTGCCCAGGACAGGGCTGTGCTGGGGGCTGTATAGGATGGGCAGGCACACCCATGAGTTGCGCCACCCTCACCTCGAGCTGGCGTAGTGGATCAAGCACAGCATGCCTGATCTCGCTACGCACCACAGACCGGACACTGGAGGGTGAGTGGACGTTCTCCTCCGGCCACGCTTGCAGAGGGGGGATGAGCCCCATCCCCTGCAGCGCTTTCACCCGAAGGTGGCACAGGGTGACCAGAGGAGGTTCCGGCCTGGGCACTGGTGCCAGGTGCACTTGCCAGCTGAGGTGGGAGAGGTGGGTCCCCTGGAACCCGCCTTCCCTGTTGTCCTATGTTTATCAGTATTTTATGACATTTTGGGTTAGTAACAAACAACACCATTCAAAATTAGTTGTAACAGCATGCATCAGTATTCCCATTAACCAAACACCCATGAATTCCAAACATTGAACAGCAAGCATAACACATGCATATTTAGAACAACAGTACACAATCCAACAGCATGCACGGTTGATTGATGGCAACATGCCATCAGGTTTAGATATGTGAACAGGGCACATGCATCAACGTACATGCAGATATGTATGAACCAACAGGACAAATGTCCATGGGAATTAATTGTGTATACACATACCCAGTTTGGTGTGGAATGGCATCATTTGTGAAAATGGGGTTGGGTGAAGAAATATTACATTAACAACTTAAACTACCTATACATATGCTGTACATTCCTAGTAGCTGCAGATATATATCCCCTACATGTCTTTGTACAGTTTCCTGTATGTAACCTTAGGAATGTTGGTGATGGGAATGTTACTGCTACATTAATATACATTCCATTTTTATTCATACATGTTCATATCTGGCTGTGTTCAGGTACAGTATCCTGCTACATTTGATTTATATGGCTGTAGACAACTGTGGATGTTCAGTATTTCATACAACCATACTATCTTCATATTGCAAGGGTACAGCAACATATCCAAATTGTGGGACAAACACATTCCAGGTTCAGTACTTTATTACACCCATTTCACTCTTTGGTTGTGGCTGTCTCATTCATTTCATTATGTACTGACTGCAGTATAACTTTATTCCAGACTTATTACAGCTTTCTTGGTCGATTCATACCCTCTTTCTCACACTCACTTGTTTTATTTTTACAATTCAAGATGGTACTTAAGTCTAGGCGTTAATAACATTTCTTACTTGGTTACAACAATCCTTTCCAACAGACTCACTTATTTCATTTGGCAGATTTTAAAAGGGGATGTATTTAACACATGTCTATCCTTTGTAGATTGATTACCAGTCATTTTCAGGTGAAGCAGTTATCTGATATTACAATACAGGTGGAAACTCTATTTCAGACTCATTTAATGTTTATTTCTGGATTACAGGCTGCATCACTTATCTAATCTTACAGTACTAGCAGAATCTTTCTTCTAGGCTTATTTGAACTTTATTAATATGTAACAACACTGAACTCTTTTACAAGCTGTCTCACTTATATTCTATAACAATTCCAGCAAAATAATGAATAACCTGCCTGGTGGCGCAACCTCACCAGCCTATCAGCATAGGCTCGCTGATTCATGGAACGGACACCTGCAGCTGTAATATAAATGAAGCAATATTGGAACATACATCTCCATAATATAGGCTAGGATAATTTCTTACATACTTAATTACATGGATACTTGCTCAGTAGTGGGGCGTTGGGCATTTGCCGGGCCTCCTGGATCCAACGGTTCAGTTGGTCCTGCTTACGTGTCTTCAGGTCCGCATGGTGGTGACGGACCTGTTCACCAGTCCTTGGTATGCCTGTGGCACTGCTGAGATCATGTGCCAACCGGTTTCATGCCTCTGCCTTGTATGCACCCCAGTGAACCTGGCCCTGCATGGGTTGAGCCTCATGATCGTGGACTAAGAGCCAAACCATATATTTGGACTCCTCAACACCCCACCTCTGTGTTCTAAAGCAACTTCCCTTTCCTGCACCTGCCATCCTGACTGCAAATGGGTACCACAGTCAGTTATGCTGTGTATTCCCGCCTATGGGGCTTATATATGCCGGTTTTCCCGCACTTATCTGTGATTGGCCATTTTGGATATTTATCAGCTTAAGAAAACCTGCTTTGTCATGCTTCTATTTCCATTCATTCCTATATATATGCTAATACTGCATTTCTCAGTACAACTGTCTTGGCTTAGTGGTTCAGTACTTTGACTATGGTGCACAGTATCCTGGGTTCGAGCCTGGGCATTGCTTTTTTTTTTTTTCCTGCTGTCTAGACAGGCTAGGAGGTGTGTCTGTGTAAAGGTGGTTTTGATACAGCTTGCTCAACGTTGCCCGCCGGTAAGCCGGTTGGCACACTGCGCAGTTCCGTGCAAACGGCTTACGCTGGGTAACACGTTATTTGGCTATGAGCACGCATATTACGCTGTGTGAAGTGTTGCTCAGCTTCGGGCACTCATTTTAAGCGTGTTAAAGCGGTGCTCAACTCCGGGCACTCATATTACACCTGTTAAACCACTGCTCACCTGCGGGCAGTCATATTATGCTTGTTAGAGCGCTGCTCACCTATGGGCACTCATATTCAGATTTTTAAAGCCTTGCTCAGCTATGGGCACTTATAAAAAATTTTTTATATTTTCTTGTGTCGGATTGTTGTGGGGGCTCGAACCATGACTACCTCCTCTTTGGCCAACGTCTCTACCGCTACGCTATTGCTACTTGGCTTAATTTGCATATTTAGATCTTATATGCTTTTCAATGACTGCTAACTGTGGCTGAGCGGAGGGCATACCCATGCAAACCAGTGCAACTATGGGCAAACATTTTGGAAATTATAAAAAAAAAAATTAAACTGCTATTTTTACGTTTTACATTACAATTGGGTTTATAGTCTGTGGGGGCATGTGTGGTGTTGTGTTCCTTGACATTTCTGCGGACTCGCTCGTGGGAGTTTACTTTCAGGACTCTTCTGGAAGCGTGTCCCTTTGCAGAACTCGGCATTCGTACACGCCCCCTACTTTCCTACATGGACCGTGTTAGCCTAGGGTGTGATTCAGCATGCCCTCATGAATATGCATGGCATGCTGACGTCATACCGTTAGACTGCAGCCTCCGTGTAAGATATATTAACTCTTACACGGAGGTTTCGTGAATCCTGCCCGTTGTTCCATCAATCCAGTTTTAAAGTTAAACCATTTGAAAATGTAGGGCTATTCAAAGTATTTTTATTATTTTTAACATGTATAGGTTTTTATGTGCATGTATCTATATTTTATATATGTTTGTTACACATAGATATTTATGTACTTTTACCTTTAATAAGGTTTTTTATATTGAATGTCAGTCAAGGTTTAATTGTTTTATTGGTAGTTGGTTACACCTTTTAATTTCACTATTTAAAGGCATGTTTAATACACTTTAATTCAGTTCTGAGGAAGTCTGTGTAATTTAAGCGATGAAAGTGCTTAACTGGGAATATAGAATTTGAGCTTTAAAGTTTTGTTCATTTTTTGAAGCTGTAATATTGCTATTGGACTTGTTATTGCTGCTCCCTACAGGATTTTGTGTATTTTTGGTTTGTTATATAGCCCTGATTCCAGTTCTTGTTTCTAACAACCGATGTGTCTAAATAACTCTGCCACATTCTCTTTGAAGATTTATAGTCATTGTAAGTGAATTTTTAAGACATCTTTTGAAGGTCTGCAAAATAAAAGAAAAATCAAATTCATCCTCACTAATGAATTCCTGGGGATTTCTTTTGAAAGTGATAATTTCTGAACTCAATAACTCATAAAGCTTACATGGTTGTATTTTTAGTCTGTAGGTGTCTTTTTTTAGTGTGGATTTGGTCATTTCAGATCACTCATGTCAAAAATGTTGATGTTCGCTGTTAAACTTGCTTTGGTTTTCTATACTGATGTATTATCAGCCCGAGGAGTTTGTTTTGCTGTTTTGAAACATTCAGCTATGAACTTCACAGTACTTAAAACCATTGTTATGAAAGTTGTATACCATGACTTTGTTGAGGAAATTCCTCTCAGTAACCTTTCTTCTGTTGTTTCCGTTACAGGCAAGACAAATTGAAAGTACACATGAGAAAACACACAGGAGAAAAACCGTACTTGTGCCAACAGTGTGGGGCTGCTTTTGCTCACAACTACGACTTGAAGAATCACATGCGTGTGCACACAGGGCTGCGTCCTTACCAGTGTGACAGCTGTTTCAAGACTTTTGTCCGCTCAGACCATTTACACAGGCACCTTAAGAAAGATGGCTGTAATGGTATCCCTTCCAGAAGAGGGCGTAAGCCACGCATGAGGGATGCCAGCAACTTGACAGGTCCAGCAGCAAGTGTAGAGGATGGAAATTTCATAGAGGGGGCTGTGATGCCAGCAGCCAGGGAGACCCTGAAAAATGGCCAAGAAATGCACTTTGAAGATACTTCTAACTATGAAAACTCAGAGAGATTGTGTGTGGAGGATAAAAAAGGACTGTCTTAAACCAAAAACAGTACAAAATCAGGGTGTCACAAAACCTAATTAGCATTTTCCTTCACTTTTCACTGACTTCATGCCCCCAGTTATCTCTGTGTAGTGCATGAACCTGTTAGTATGACTAATGGATTCATGTTTCAAGTTTCATGTTAACATCATCATCAGGAGGTTCATTGCATGAAATGATAGCATAGCCATGTCCGGTATATTTGTTCCCTCCTGTTGTCCGCAGTAGGTGTCATGTTCACGCTCTCTCCCTTTTTCAGGCAAGAAATATGAGGGCTGCTGTTGTAAACATGTTTTAAATGCTGGGGAGATGTGTGAAGCTGACTGAACCTAAAAGTCTACCACACCTGTGCTCCCCCATCATAGTCAGTGTATGTTTAGAAGGATTGTAGTCGGCTTCTAAGTTCTGCCATTCTAGTGTGATACACAAGCCTTACTGTATATTACATAGCATGGTAGGTTAAGAAGTTTTCTGTCAGAATACTAAGAGCTCACATGTACCTTTCTCTCGAAGAGTCAAAGCTAGCCATAATAACTATAAAAAGAAAAGGTATTGTGTGAGTGTTACAAGGCAACTGTCACACAACATATTTTTGGGTGTTTTGCAAGTACGCACAACACTGTTAGCATGTCATTTAGCCAAAACCTGGAAAATCAGCTCAGGCTTTGGGATCGTAGGGGAGTTGAGCACACAAAAATGAGATTAATTTCATTCACTTGAATCATATTCTTATCACTCAAGATAGTCCCATTGAAAGGGATTGTGTAGCATGACAGGTTAAACAACACGCCTAAAATCCTGATCCTGCAAGAGATAAAGGACTCTGATGGGAAGAAGTTGCACTTCTGGTTCCCAGTTTGGAAGTCTAACCACTAGATTACACTAAGAGAGAATATATTTATTTTGGGATCGAGGAGGATGTTTATATAGTCATTGTTTAAGAACATTCTGGCTAGCTTGTATAGCAAAGGGGATATGATGGGAATTGTAGTTCAGTCCCATAATGGGGAATGGATACGTAGCACCTTATGATAACACATATGTGCTTTTTTTTTTTTAGCTAGAGCACAACAGCAGTAAAAAACCTTGAAAATGTTCTATATGCCCTTTTTTGTGTGTTGGCATCTATTCTGTACAAGGCTATGCAAAAATAAAGTAGTTTGAATATCCCAAATTACTACACACACACTCACACATGCACACACAGACACTTTTGTCATTTGAATGTAATTTAAATTTTAGGGATAGATTACAAACCTTAACTAAGGAGTGTATTTTGAGACTGTAATGAATCGGTCTGTTGCCTGTGTCCTTCATATCACAGACATCAGCTGAAGGGACCAGAGTTTCAAACGTTTACTGCGTTGAATGAGCAATAAATGCAATGTCTTAGCACTTTGAGAAAAAAAAAAAAAGAAAACCATTAAGAAACGGGTACTGCCAAGTCACTTTTTTCTCTTTTCTTCTCCTCCTTTGACTGTTTACGTGCCTGATGTAGATGTGGCCAGCCAGCCATACCTTATTTAACTTTTTGTTTTGTAAAAAAGAACCCAGACAGAAGACTGAGTGAGGAGTTGTTGCTAATTTGGTTTTGTGACCAGACCAGAGTACCTTCGGAGCTGATTGCACTTAATAACGGAAGCTTGAATTTAGGCAGGAATCATCTTGTATTTTTCTCTTGTCATTGCTAAGATTTTTTTTCCTTGGTTCTGTTTATTTTTTAAATGTGTTAACCCTGGTGACTTTTGCAGCAGGATAATTGAATTCTTCCACAGAACGGTGTGTTTCATTCCACTACTGTGTCCCCACACTGTGTCAACTGCCTGTGCATTTACATTCTTAGCACTAGATTGTCTATTACAGTCAGATCATTGCTTAAAAAAGACTATTTTGTATTTAAATCCTGCATAGAGGTGGGGTTGTAAATGTTTTGGGCATGTGGGTATGTTTTTTATTGATTTTTTTCTTTTATTCAGTTTATACCTGTGGCAAGTAGAACTGTCAGTCTACTTAAAAAAAAAAAAAAAAAAAAAACTTTACACAGGACTGTTCTTGTAGCCTGTGGGGTTGTTCTGTGTTTGGAAGTTTGTGTGTAGAGAGGAGCAGGTTCTTAAGTTAAGTTGGTATTATTCATTTGGTAGTAGACATCAGACAGTGAAATACCATCTCTGGCAAACTTGTGTTACCTTTCAGTGTACCAACAAACTTCTCTCACAACTGCCACACAAAACAGGTTCTTACAAAGCAAACAACACCATTTTCCAAAACAAATAGCAGAATTACTGCTTTCAGATATAATAACCATTGTGGAAAAAGCAAGTCGTGATCTGCATATAACCAGGCAGTTACTGTACATGCAAGAGCTAGTGCAAACTTGTACATATATAGTTACTTGAGTTTGTATTTTAGTATTTTAACCTACAGCTGTGGTACCTCCTTTTGATCTTCCTTTCCTACAACCAGAAATGTACGTTCCAGGAAAATAGCACTTGGTAGGGGTTGAGAAGGCATGTGAAATTGTGTGTGTGTGTGTGTATATATATATATATATATATATATATATATATATATATATATACACACACACACACACACACACACACACACACACACACACACATATATATATTATTTTGTCATTTCATAATGCCAGTTGATGTGGGGGAGCAGTAGGCATATACAGAGATGAACATATTTTGTATTGTAGTAGAACTTGGCGTAAAGTGATTGTATGTCTGTATTTTATTGTGCAGCACGTTTCTTTTTTGCCTCGTGCTGTCTTTAGACTGTGATTTAGCGATGTGCAGACTTGTGTCATTCTGTGACCCTCTGTTGCACTATAGAGTGAGGTCTTTAGAACAAGATTAGCCAGTGTGTATGGTAGCTGGGAGTAATCTTTTTTTTTTTCCTCTTATTTTCCCGGTTCTGAACTTTACATATAGTCAGTATTTTGATGTCCTACGATTCTCCGCCTATTACAGGACATAAAGCATCATTGTTATTCCCCGAAGGTACCTTTATACATTCACACCATGTTCTACTACAGATAAGTCAGGCCATCACAAGGCTCAGAATTTAGTCTCTCCCCTCTCAACAGAGGAATAAAGTGTTTAGGCCTTATATTATGTAATGTTACATAGAAGATGACTGTTTCGTCCATTATCTCATTACACAAAGTAGCCTTCTCCCTGAAGCAATGGAGGTAGTACTTAGGTGCCATCAACATGTTTTTATGTTTGACAGAGGGGATGTGTATTCCAGTCAATATTTTATTGCTTATTGTTGCCCTCTTTGACACAGCATAGCATGTAATATTGACATAAAACTGTTGTACTTCATTGGTGTTCTATGGATGACAGTTCTAGCCGATTGCAGGGCTCAGTGTTTCAACCCTTTTATAATGTTCTGCAAGGAAGTACAGGCTTCATTCAGTCCATTACAAAGTTCTGAAATATATACCCTTTGTCTTACCTTCATCAAGGGGCACAGTGAGTATGCCCCCTACAGAAAAGCTGCATACAACACTGCAACTTCCTGTCACCCAGTTAGAGTCTTTTGTATTTAGAGGTAGGCATTTTCATTTTTCTAGGGTATATGGACACTGAAGCATGGCAAGGGAAGTAAAAACACGCACTTTTTATAACAAATGCAGAAATAAAATGACAGGGTAAGCACTTTCATGGTTTTACATCCTTTCATCAGACCATGATATACTACTAGTTCCATTGCTACTTATTTTTCTAGGGTAAACTTTTTGCGAAACATTACTTAACACTTCCCCAACCTGATAACCTGATCTTTTCCTGTAATGAGGAATTATAGTGGCACAGTTTTAAGGTTAGTGCTGTTTAGCCTTTTACTTTGTTCAATGGAAACCATGGTGACGCAGAAATGACAGAAGTAGCACATTTACGATTCCCTCACAACTACAAGAAGCACCCCACAGGAGCACAAAACAAGGGTATGCACTATGTCTTGGGAGTTCTGTAGATACTTTGTGTAGGGTTCATTTGAATTTGTAGTCTGAACATTTTGAAATGCTTGTTCTGTCAACAACATTTCTGTTTTGTGATGACAACTGCTTCATTTGCAACAGTGCACAAATGAACAGTTAGGAAAGGTTTTTACACAAGCAGTTACCACAGCTTAACTTTTATGTTTTTATCTTTATTAGATTAATGGGGGGTGTTTGTGTGTGGGAGGGAGCATGTGGATATAGTGTGGGCTGGAGATGTTGGCTGAGGTTCGAATTTCACTGGAAGCAACGCTTTATCACTAGCCATTAATTTTGCACTAGATGGTTATCCTCACAGATTTGGGGATTTGATTGCACCTTCACCACTACACTTTGTTGCCTTAACTGCTTAAAATTTCAGTAGGGCAACTTATTTTTATTATTATTATTATTATTACTTTGGTTGAATAACCATAAAGAAAAGGAGTGTAAAACAGTGGTATTTTATTAATGTTATAATTAATGATAATGTGGATGTGATAAAGCATTGCTAGTGTCACTGGTGTCCTGTTGGATTTTAGGAGGCAGAACATTTAACTTGTAAAATATAAGAACAGTGTCATTTTAGTGAATGTTGGTGTAGGCTGTTTCACTGTAACATCACTTGTGTAAATGGGAAATGTGAAGCAGTGTTGCTTAGTGTTGTTTGTGTGGTTTTGAAGCTGCCTCCCATTAGTACTGTGAAAGAGAGCTCTTGGCTGATTAGCCAGAGTTCTCTGCTCTGCTCTACAGTCCATGTGTGTCAGATATTGCTTTTCCGTTGAAGGGTAGGGGTGTCTCAGCACATTACCCTCAGAGCATTCATGCACCAATGTGATAACCACAAATATGTGATTCCTCATGTCCTCTCCAAAGACCCAAGAAATAGCACTGTATGTATGGGAGAAGGCTTGCTGATTGTAGCATCTGTAAAATTCAGAACCTGGGAACAAAAATGATGATTTCACTATTGATTTAAAGTAGTAAATGGTTTTCATGTAGTTCATGGAAGTTGTTTCTTTGAAAGAACACATTTGAGATGCTAGACACCTTCAGAAATGCTTATCTCTGGAGTAACCATGTAGAACTAATTTTGGGTTGGGTGGTGTGGGTAGTTAATGGCCTAGTGCCCTAAACCTGCAGTTTTCAATATGAAATGCACTTTACTAGCTTTATGGAAGTGGCTGCTGGTCTTTTCTTCACTTGCTCTTTTTAGATTTTAACAGTTTTAAAGTTGAAAAGGAAATGTTGCCAGGATTTTCTCAAGACTGTTCTGAGAAGGATGTTTTGTGCTTTTGAAGCTATATGTATGTATACACCAACCCACCTACCCACACACATATGTATGTATTGGGTACAGATAGATTACATCAGACAAACATTCTAACTTCTAGGTTGGCATTTTTTGAAATTGCTAATCACTGAGTGATCACTACCTGACATCAAGATAATCCATAGTAGCTTACCATATCTGGTCCAACATTTTCACATTCTCTACATTGCTGATTTCACAAACATATGAGACATTACAGAATGGTGGTGCAGCAGATAGCGTTGCCACCTCACAGCAATAGGTTCTCCGGTTCGATCCTCAGCAGGGGTGCCTTCTGTGCGGAGTCTGCATGTCCTCCCTGTGGTCGCATGGGTTTCCTCCAGGGGCTTCAGTTTCCTCCCACATCCTAAAGACAATGCTGTAGGTGGATTGGACACTCTAAATTGGCCCTAGGCACGAGTGCATACATGTGTGTGCCTTCTGTGGAAGGTTGGGCAACTCCTCGACACCGCAAAACTCCACTGCCAATCATAAGTGGACAGGTGATCCGCTGTGACGACCCCTAACTGGGAAAAGCCGAAAGAAGAAGAAGGAGACATTACAGAATGATTGACTTGCACCCAGGCTGATAAAACTCCAAAAGTTTTTGCTGTAACATAATGGCAAGTGCAGGAGATGAAAGGATTTTTTTTGATTCATCAGTCCTGGAGAGTTAAAACACAGTAAGCTGGAAGTGAAAAAAAAGTACCTCCATGGTTGGACATGTTGGCAGAGCCAACTTTGTATGCATATTTCTGGGTGGAGGATGATTTCCTGGTTCCATTACATGCTGAACCTTTATTTGTATTGAATTTCATAGCTTTAAAATCTGTGATAAATGTTTATTTTTTTCAGTAGATTTATTTAGCTATGTCATGCCATCAGCTGCAAGCTACTAATGACAGTCCAAACCATTTTTACACCATCTAGAATCAATCTGTGATAAATGTTTAATTTTTTCAGCAGATTTATTTAGCTATGTCATGCCATCAGCTGCAAACTACTAATGACAGTCCAAACCATTTTTACACCATCTGGAATAAATCTGTGATAAATGTTTAATTTTTTCAGCAGATTTATTTAGCCATGTCATGCCATCAGCTGCAAGCTACTAATGACAGTCCAAACCATTTTTACACCTTCTGGAACAGACTGCCACCTACACTTGTTTAGAACTCCTGCCTTGATGTATTGTTTTAAGCAGTGTGCCCTGTCACCTTGGAATGTGTTCTAGAATGCATTTGGTCATTTTTGTTTAGCTGTGCGATCAGTATAACCTAGCAAGTTGCAGGACAGTAGTATGAATGCTTTTCTAGGCGACTATAGCAGTTGAAGCTGCAGATACTTACAGCTCTTCTCTGAAGACGTTGTGTATGTGAGTGTGTGTCTATGTACATTTAGATTTTCCATTGAAACCAGGGAAACTACTTTCTTTGTAACAGCGTTCTCTGGCTATATTTGTTACTTTCATGGTAGTTTTCTTACTTTTAAGTCATTGAATGTGATCATTCCTAACTGAGGAGGGACTTGTAAAACTGAGACAAAGAGTTTTTTATAGTTTTACACATACTCTCACTTACACTACAAGTACATAATCGCATTCATTTAATCAACCACAATGTCAGATGCAGCTGCTGACCGGATGGGCATTACTGCAGTAATCAATAACTCTGCTGGGCCAATCACACCGTACAGCAGCCTGTGGCCATGGCATCCTCTTCACCCCATCATAGTTATGGCATTGATCATGCCTTGTCCACTAGCTCAGCTTTTGTACTTTTGCTTTCTTAGTTCCATTGCGCTGTTCTTGATTTAAGATGCTGTCGTTATTCTAGCTTTCTCTTGTGTTATTACCATTTTCATCCACTTCCCCCTTTCCCAGCCTTTTTGCTTAGTTTTGTTACCTTTTTAAGGGAACAAAATGTCTGAATTTGAGGAAAAATCTGATTAAACTCTCAAGAAGGGTACATTAGGTAGAATTTAGCTTTGCAGGCACAGAAGTTCAAAAAATAAGAAAAAAGTGTTTTCATAATGTGTGGAATATCCCAGCAGTAATGTGCTCATGATTTCCAAACATAGTATCTGTATTTTATAATTGTGACATTAAAAAATATTGCAGGTAGCTTCCACATTTGTAAAATTTCTGCAGGTTTTCAAAATTTTCCTAGTATAGGCTCCTTCTGCCTTAAAGTGCGACCTAAATCCCAGTTAAGGCCATCTTGCATTAAAATGTCACAGGAAGATTGCATTGTGGAACAGTTGTATATAGATCCCCTTTGCATAACTTTGGTAATTGTAAATATCACGTATTAGATATGTGCAAGAATTATATAGATGACCACTGAATAATTTATTTAGTTAAACAAAATCTCAACAAAAGGCCCTGTAAAGGCCTGTGTGTTTTGTATGGTGCAGAGTGTTGTTAACTGTGAACCTGTGTAAGTGCACGTGTTAATGTTGGCCAGATTAACCAGGAACCTGCACTACTGTCAGTAAAATAAAGTAATGCAAAAATAGTGACTTGGGCAGCTTTTTGATTTGTTAATTTTTTTCATCCATGAAATGAACAAGTTTCATGGTATTTTAGACCCTCTAATGTCCAAAAATCATATTTTCCCAGCATTGTGGTGTAGAAATGGAAAGTATACTTGTGTTCTGACATTTTTTGACCTAGTTAAAAAGCAAACCTGGGTAGTTGAACATTATCTGTGAAAAAGGGCAGATCATACCAAGTGCTGTTGCCCCACATAGACTGCGTGAGAGTGCGGTCTGTGTGCCAGTGCGTGGAAGCAGTAATGCAAGGGGTAAGGAACTGGACATACAGTCTTCCTCCATGCCAGTGCTGACAGTAAAACACTGCAAGTTGAACTATATGGCATGTTTAGGTCACAGCCTAGTCTTCCTTGGATTTAAGTACTGAGTAGCTGCCGAGCAACTTTTTCTCTTCATTAAAATTATATTTTTAAGGGGATTCAGCATGTAGTTGCAGAATAAAGATGGGCTTGACTGCCTTACACAGTATAGAGAAATAAAATGCATTAAAAAAAAAAATCTTAACCGCATTTCAATCTTTATCAAGTAAAAAACAGCAACAAAGAAGCACCCAAATCTCAAACTGGAAAACAAAAACTAAAAGATACTAATGGCCAGTAAGGCTGCCACGGTTAACGCACTCTTTAGTAAATAAATAAAATGGAACAAAGGCTAAGCGCTCTCACATAATAAACGCTTCATCAGATCCATATAAACATAAGTAAAACAATACAAGTCCTTACAATCATTAGAACAACCAATCACAGAAGCAATCATTTAACACATCCAATCAAATTACAGATTCAATTTGTGCCATTTAAGGGATGGTTTTAAATGGACATTAGCATTAATGCCTGGATATTTGTCATCTATAGTCTTAATATCCATTGTAGTTCTGCCTGCTCTAAACGATTATTAATATTACCTCCCCAAATATTGTCATTCACATGCTGTAACACCTTAAAGGTAAAACTATGGCCCGTGGCCTCACTAATATGTTTAGCTAAGGCATTTGGATCTTTTTTGGATGAGATATTCTGCTTGTTACTGGCATGATAACAGCTTCCGTATTTTCTTCCTGTCCACCTCACAGATGACTGTATCTGCGGTCTGATACATTTCATAACTTCTTTCGTGCCAGTTATATGCTGGTGATATTTTCTAAAGCAATGTCAAAAAGTTTTAGTGTTTCTGCTTTGGCTACATTGCTGTATACATACTCGTATCGTTGTGGAAACTTCATGAGATGCTTTCAACCCTGTAGCCAAAGCAGAAACATTGCAATAAACAGCTGTACATGAATCAGCGTACTGAGTGAACAAAATGTTCCATTTAAAGATAAATCCATATTTTGCCTTTGTTCCATTTTTTGTCAGGCTTTCCATTGTGGTCCTATTTTTGAGCTATAACATAAGAAGCACCAAAGCACATTTGTGTGCAAGCGTGAGTGAGTGAGTGAGTGAGTGAGTGAGTGAGTGAGTGAGTGAGTGAGTGAGTGAGTGAGTGAGTGAGTGAGTGAGTGAGCAGTTTCCAAAGGCATTTATTATCCTCAATTGTTTGTGTGCCTTTCATATCAGTGATTAGCAATTCTTGCACATTAAACTTTAGCTCTCAATTTTTCTGCTGAAGAATAAATGTCAAAACCAAAAATAATGGTAGTACAAAGGCACAAAAATGGGATAGATTTTTAAATATTGCTGTAATTCATGTAACAAAAAAAAACAGTAAAACAACAGGGTGCATCAAGATACATTTTCTAAACAATAAGGATTCTGAAATTGTAATGTCTGGCATTATTGACAAACTGTAACCCTCAATGATATATACCTTACGAAAGGGATTTATCTGGAACAATTGAGAGGAATGACTAGCGTCAGACAGTGGGTATGAAACAGCAGAGACTCCTGCTTTAAATACCTGTGTAAAACCATATTTCAAACAGTGACAGGTTTCCCTTTTCCAGTTGTCAAACAAATAGCAGATTCACAAGTGTGTGTGTGTGTGTGTGTGTGTGTGTGTGTGTGTGTGTGTGTGTGTGTGTGTGTGTGTAGGGGGTGCTTATTATATTAAACAGAAAAGCAGTGACCATTTTCATCTTGGTAAAATGAACAGGGTTTAATGTTCATGTCAGATGTGTTTCTGCTGTGAAACATATCAGGGAACCAGTGTGTATGAACTGCTGAATTGGACATTGGGAATGCATTGCACTATTACTTAACTGTGGGTGGAGAAATAAGTCAAATCTCTTAATAGATGAGTTGCACCTTCTGTGAGTTGCATATTTATGCACTTCTTGTGTTCTTTATAATTTCTAGACAGTTGCACTTTGCCACACACTTTCCCCTCCATAATATAGAAGAGGGCATATAGACAGAATTTATAACTTATACAGTCATGGAAAAAGATAAATTAAAGACGTTGTTTTGTCACAGATAGCAGCATAACTGAGTGAGTGATCCAAGTCTGCTGCTACCAGTCTTTAGTATTTGGAGTGTGAACTCTTTCTCCTGGACATGAATTAAAAGCCACAGAGGACTTGACAAAACGCAAGAAATATTTGATGGTGTGTGAAAAATTGACCTGATTTGTTTTATTTTACTTGTGATTTAAATTTTGCACAAATGTCAGCTTTTGGGAAAGGTTTGGTAGTTTTTGTAATTGTTCTTTGTTCTTTTCCATTTAATTTCTTTTATTCTTGGGAAGCATTTTTTTGAAAGTAGTAAATTCAAATGAGTAGAACTGCTCCCTTAAACTCGCAAACTCTTATTTTACAGCTGACAAGGCCTTTTTAATGACTCTGGTGTGGGCACTATTTATTCAGAGTTTTTATGTTTAGCTTAGCATCACAATTGATTATGTTTGTACTTTTTTTTTTAATGGGCTATGCACAGTTCATAGTCAGTCCATCGCCAACGAAGAGGGTTGGTGAATGTATTAGGTACCAAAAAGTACTACACCAGTCCTGTTATTAGAATGTCTCAAGAACCCTTGTAGGACTAAAATATAATTAAAACTAAAATACACTTGTGTGATATTTTAGATTTGTTTTCAAATTACAATATTTATTTTTAAATGTCTTGGCATTGTTTACAGTCTGTAATTACTGAATTTTATTTGTAGCCTTCCTGAACAGCAAATTCTGTTTTCTTTCTTTCAAATTTGTAGCTGGTAATCTTGTTATGAGAAGACAACCCAGTCTCACAAAAGAAGATGTGTACTTCTTCTTTTGATTAATAATATGTATGTACATATATATATTTTAGTGGTGGGGTGAGGTAGGCTGGTCATTAAGCTAAGTACCAAGGGTCTCAAAAACCAGCCTAGTAGTAGAAATTGGTCATATAAGGAAAGACGCACTTGGTGCTGTGTGTGCTTCCATTTGCAGCATCAGTGAATTTTGGCCAGCACAGGTATGGTCACATATAAAATGTTGTTGAAGAAACAGGATGCTGAGTTTTGGATTCCAGATTGTTGCTTGCTTTGATTAAAGGAATTGGTGTTTTGTCTTACAGGTTCGTTTTTCTATTGAACTGTACATATATACACACACAGTTTACTATCATAACGTGGAATGTCACTTGACCGACTCTGGGATGGTTGAATGTGCATTTCCCAGTTTCCGTAATGCTAATCTGCAAATGTTCAAATTCACTTTAGCAAATGTTTTTGGTCATTCGCTCATACAAGGTCAACGTTCTGACTGGAGATCGCACTGCAGTGGAGACTGGGAAATTTACCCTTTTCGTCAATGTAATGCAGTCACGGAGTTTGTATATGTAATATGCAGGGGGTGTGGGGGGGTGCAGGGGGCTTCCTCCTCTGCAAAACGTTAATACAAACAACAGCAGAAGTCAAGGTAACCTGGGAAATGTCAATAATTTCAAATTGCTAATTATCGGCAAAACTGCTGCCGACATTCTGAAGAAATATTGTTTATTTTCATCTAACTGCATAACCGAAGAACTGCAATTCTTGATTTTGATAGTAAACCTAGACACACTATACAGTAAAATATTTTTCCTGAGGACATATACTTTGGGGATTTCTCAGGCTACTGTTAGGTTTGGTTTGAAATTTGCTTAGACATGTAACATTGGTCTGTTTTGTTTCATAGAAATGATCCTTTGCAGTGGACATGTTTCATTAATTAGAATCTGTTTGTATTATTTTAATGTGCAGGGTTATCCACAGCATTAAGTTTATAGAGACATCAGAGGTGCTTTTTCAGTGAAATCATATCACAGGTGTGTTGTTCAGTGAAATCACTTTCACATCAGAGATATGATTTTTCAGTGAAATCACTGAAACATCACAGGTGCATAGTTCAAAAAAGTCACTGTCACATCAGAGGTATGTTTTTTCATTGGAGTCACTGTTAGCAGTAAGGCCCAAAATTTGGGACCAGCACTTGTCAGTTAGCTGACTTTAAAAGCCAAGGGCACAACAGGCAGGACTCTGTAAAACCAAAATGTGACCTGCACTTGCCTGACAACCTCCAGCAGTTGTCACTTTTATTATGTTTTTTGTGTCTTTCGGCTTTTCCCGGTTAGGGGTCGCCACAGCGGAACTCCGGTCTGCTAATGATTGGCAGTAGATTTTTACGTGTCGAGTTGCTGGCCCTGATGCACAACCTTCAACGAAGGTATGCCCATTCACGCATGTCTCCACACAGAAAACGCTCTAGCTGAGAATCAAACAGGACGTCTTACTGTGAGGTGACAACGCTACCGCAGCACCACCACCGCAGTATGTTACTTAAATGAAACTGAACTTATAACATTTGTAAGTGTTGATCATAAAAAAAAAAAAAAAAATTTAAATTTTAATTTTTTAATTTATTTTAAGCAGATTAAGTTAAAACTGCTTATAGCTGTGCTTTTATCCATAGCAGAGTCACTAATGCATGTTTATCCCCCCCCTTTTTATACCTTTGTCAGCCAAGGACATATTCATGTTGAAACATACCTTTTATAGCTGGCAGACTAAAACATGAGTTACAAAAAATCCCTACATCAAGCATACTTCAGAGTTGATTAAGAAACTAAAATGTATGCTTAAAGAGATAAAAATCTGTCACTTTGGTAGACAGCTATTTCTACCTTCCTGCAGATGGGTAGCTCTGAGATTGTTCTGAGAGTTTATGAAGGCCCTGGATATCTATATATAGATATCGATGTATCTATATATAAAGGACACTGGGTTGTTTCATGTGGGTCTATATTATATGTTCGATGTTTGAACGTCGAACATTTAAATTCGATTATTTAACGTTCGAAGTTCAAACATCGAACATATAATAAAAAAATTTAAAAAAAAACTGATATAGACCCATTTCATGCATTTATCAAAGACTGTTAGAGTTTGTTTTTATTACAAATAAAGTGACAGTATACCTTCCTTGTTATGTAGACACTGTACTTGCTCCTGAAATGAGGGTTATCATTGGAGTGGGTTAATTATTTGTTGCTTTTAACTTTGACTAGTTACTCTCCTTTGGCTAACCAAAATTTTTTGAGAGTAGAGTTACAACATTTTGCATGAACACCCATCACTGATGAGATGAGGAAACAAAGTATATTTTTAAAAATATTTGTTGCTCCTGTCCATGCTACATTTTCATTGCCTTTTGAGTTGTGCTAGACACCGGTGAAAGTAGCAGTAGCTCCTAAGGGGTACGAAATGTCAGAGCCAGCACCTTGTTCTCTCCACAGCAGCTGATGAAGATGGTGGGTTACTTACTGCAAGGAAGTAGCAGTTTGTAACAGTTTGTTTCCAGTTTGAGTTGGGACAGTTTAATCTAATGAAAGCACTATGAGACATTATTAAATAATACCCTTCACAGTGAATAGAGGTTACATTGTAGGAAGTCAGTGAAAAAAATCTACTTTTCCTAACATTGTGTTTTGATATTTTTCATCAATTATAGTTTAGTATATGTTCACTGCATACAATAAAGAGAAGTTTGGGAAAAGAGCATAATTTAAGATAAAAGAAACATGACTAGCCACGGACAGTCCTGCATTCCTTTGAAGCATTTAGGAAGTGTCGTAAGTTTTGGGGTGCCATGTAGAGATAGGGTGTTCAGTCCTGCTTCCCCATTATCCAAAGGAACTGTGGCTTGAACTTTATTCCAGATTTTACTTCTGAAATACATATTAACAAGTGAAAGGTTCAGTTTGTTTGGCTTTGCCAGAGTTCATGTAGTGAAGCCTAGGCTCCTTTTGTCATCTGCTTGACAGCAATCTGTAGGAAATAGAAGTTTTACTAGCAAAGATTTATGTAGTGCTGGCACATTGCTTTCCCATGCTGCGGCAGGCTTCTAAGTAGCCATTCGGCATGATAGCACAGCCATAGGCATACTAGCAAGTATCCTGAAAGCTATATCTGTATGTGATTTGATCTGTGCTGCTTTGTCACAGTCCTAACCAGAAATCTACTTTGGTAAGGCCTAATTCAAACTAGCCCTGCCCAGGACTGTTGTATATCTTGAGCAGTCTTGTGGTGCTTATTATTTCTATTATATAATCAAGACCAAAGTTAAGGCATAGAATAGGTTTACATATTTAAAAAAGCCATAAAATACTTTTACCTTAAAATGATTTGCTATGGGCAATGTTGCTAACATTAATTATCTTAGCATCAGCAGCCATGATGGATTCAAGCCATTAAATATGACCTTTCATCCAAAGGTATGCATTAGATCATCAGTAATTACTTCTGAGGGAATAAGGGATTCACAGAGACAATATGCTGACACAACTGAGTTGCCCCCCCCCCCCCAAATCTTGGTAGCAAGAGAGATGCAGTGGGTGCTTTTCCTGTGTGCAGTCTGAACATTCTATGTGGCACAATGTGAACTAGAATCATAAAATCATGGAATGTACAACACAAGGGAACTGTGTGGCCATTTATGGCTCGGTAGTAGCCATCTTTAGACTTATCCTTCTGTTTCAAGGAGCAATAGGCCACTCATACCAGGTTGAGTTTATGAATACCCACCCAGCTTAAATCTTTTAAATAGTAGTCATGTTGTCAATGTCATTTATGCCATCTCTTCTGACATTCTGGGCCTGTCTGTCTAGGTGATGCATTGCAGTGTGCCATCTTGGTGTGTTTAACCTTGTACTTCCTTTGGATGTCTAATCAGTTGCAGCAAGCAACAAGGGTATGCTGTACGGAATGAAGTGCATCAGTTGCATACCTGGGGTTTAGATGTATGCCTCTAAGCAGATAATAACAAAAATTCAGGATCCAGTGTGTTACTTAATGTATCTCTTAACTGCTTTAAAGTTCATTTGCTTGACCCGGGTCAGAAGTAGCCTGAATCCAGACCTCACTGGGTGTTGCTAATGCAAGTTTCACAGCTTTATAGGTACATTGTAGTCCAGTAGCACATGGTGGAAACAGGAGTTGTCTTCCCAACTAGCAGGAAATGCCAGATGCACAGCTACAGATAGCATTCCTACTTGCGTGTCAGTAAGGCCATGCTGCACCCACTGTTCTAGTGTTTGCACAGTATTGTATTAACACATAAGCAGTCAGTGTGCTGAATCAAGTTTCCAGCATCTGCTGGCAACCAAAATAATGTAGCATTTTAATAGAACAATGCAAATATAGTGTTAAAAATGCTCAATATTTTGGAATCACAGGTTCTTCTTCTTAGAGGTCTGACATATGAGTATGAAAATGTTTTGTATTTTTTTTTTTGGTAATATGTTTGTTATACCAAAGGATCTGAGTATAGTGAGTCATTTTCCAATAGCACCAGCATGGTTATTACATTTGTTTTTTTTTCTTTTTTTGGGGGAGGGGTGGAATGGTATATTTCTTTCCTTTGTTAAACACTGTTATTGTGTCACAAGTTAAGTGAAAATTGTCCCGTATAATCATTTAACAATATAAGTGACTTAGGCTTGTCTGCCTACTGTGTGGCTGCAGAACCTGCAACTACCCCATCAGTGCCTTAAGAACCTGTCACAGTAGCTGGACGTTGCATGTGTTTATGCCAGTCTGTACTACCCCTGCTTCTCACAGTGTAGAAGTTACTTAAGCTTTAACACAGATAGAAGTAAAGCTTGCAAACTTAGAAACTGGTGTAGACATTGCTGAGAGATGTAAAAATACTTTAGGATCAGCATTGTAGGTTCATAGAAGGTTACAAGGCTAATTGGCCCTAGGGCCTTTACAAGCCTAGCCATGTTATACCCATGTTCACTAATTGACCTCTGTTACATGGTCGTTATTTGTAGAATGAGTCTTTGATTAGCACTGACTGCCTCTGTCCATGGGGGACATAGGTGCCACCCCCCAAACTGAATTTGCAGTCTCCCATCCAGTTGTCTAGGTTGCACTTGAATAGGGTCATTGAGGAGCTCTGCTTCATGTGAATTGGGAGTTTATTCCAGAGGAGCAGCAATCCCTGGGAGATAAGATATACCTATCTCTCCAGCATGTTCTGTTAATGTCAGAGGTTAGGTTGAGATCCCTGGAGTGAGCGACTCTTGTCCCAATTGATTTATGGATATGCAGCATTTCCATTAGGGCAGGGTCACAGACTGCTCTGTAGGCCAGGCACAAGTTGCCTGTCAGAAGCCTGTAGGTTACAGAGTACAGTGACAGAGCTTTCAGTCTTTCCATGCAGGTTATGTTTTGGAGTCCCTGAAATTTCTTGGTGTTCTCTCCAACTGCTGCAGGTGTCTGGTGAGGTGCATGCAAAATGGAGCATTGCTCTCTCTTACTAGTCTGATGAGAGTCGAGTACAGAGGAGTTATAACATTCTTAGTCTTGGATGCAATGCCATTACTTATAAGATGAACAACATAGAAGGCTTTCCTTACCACTGTGGACACATGGTGATCAAAGTTTAGATTGCTAGCAACCTGTGTTCCCAAATCTCACACCACTGGGTTTGAGCTTAAGGGGTGCTGTCAATATTGCAATTTGCAGGGACTTCCTCTAAGGGGATAATAATGCACATTTCTATGTTTAGTTTTAGTCTGTGGCCTTGGCACCAATCATTTGTCTGTGTTAGCCTCTTTTGTAATATGTTAACATAATTTGGGGACTCAGTGATTGCACCCAATTTGCAATCATCCGTGAACTTGATAAGCCAAAGTCCATCTTCTTTCACCTGGACTTCCGAGTAATAGCTTCTAAACAGTAGAGGTCCCAGCACAGATTCTTGTAGTACACTACTGGTAACTGATCTACTGGTAGAGGTGGAATCCCTAACTTCAACAGTATGCCTTTGTCAGTGAACCAGTTGACTACCCATCTAGTGATGTATAGGTTAATCCCCAGCTGGGAGAGTTTTCTCAATGATACCTCTGAGTGGGGGGGGTTGTGCCAAAAGCCTTGATTAAGTCAGGATAAGGCGGTATGTACTGTTTTGCCTTCATCCAGGGCTTTGGTGAAATTCTTGAAGTCCACCAGGTTCAGTAAGCATGATATACCCCTAGTGAAGCCAAACTGGGTTGGGTCAAGAGTTTGAAGGTCACTATTTCCTTGTTGATAAGGTCCATGTTGATTCTTTCCATGACCTTGTAGATAAGGCTGGTTAGGTTTCCAGGGTCAATTGATGGACCTCCTTTATGGAAGGGGATTACTCTTGCTGTTCACCACTCTGCTGGAACAAAGCCAGTGCTTAGGCTGAGGTTAAAGAGAGAGTGCCAGGTAGGTCCGCTAGGTCTTGTTTTAGATTGTTTATTAAGCAGCCTAGAATATCTGGTCTCATAGAGGCCATGTGTTTGGCCTTGGAGAGCATGGAGATGACCTGCTCTTTGGAGATACTAAGTAGAGGGAATGGTATCGGGTATGCTTTGGGGTATAGCTGGTGGAGACAGGTGGGTGACATTTGTGCCAAATCTGTCAGCTAACAGGTTGGCAGTTTCCTTAGGTTCAGTGCAGGAGGTACCACCCATTACAAGTTCGATATATAGTTGGATGTTCCCTTTTATATTTTGGACATAGCTAAACAATGCGTTATAATCATCCTTAGCTAGAGATGCTAATTTATCTTCATAACTAGCTTTAGAGGACTTTACAAGATGTCTGATTTGCTTGTTCAAACTGTGGAGGGTATTCTTTTCTTCTGCTGAGTAATTTATTTCTTGATCTTAGACATTAGTTTCTTCCTTTTGTTATGTAACCTATTTAGACTTGGGGTCCCCCAGGGTGGCTGTTTTTTTTTTTTTTTTTTTTTTTTTGGGAAGGATGTAATTTTGGTCCGGTCAGGTACAGCTGAGTCTGTACAGTTATTTAGGTGGTTATACAGGGCATTTGTGTACTCCTCTACGTAGGAGTCATTGTTGGCTGTGTTAGCAGGGGGCGTGAAACTTTTATCATTGGCTGTACTTTGGAGACCTTTTTTTTTTTTTTATTGCTCCTGTGGGGGTGTCATGTCTGATCATTACTTCAGACAAGGCAGATTTATGGTCTGACCTTACCAGGGAGGGTAGTGCACTGACCTCCCATGTTGGTGAGTACTAAGTCCAAACTTAGAAAAAACGACAACAAGTAAATACATGCAAATCTCCAAAATGGACAGACCCCTTCACAAACCAGGCACAGTCCAGAAGTAATCCAAAGGAAAATCAAGTATTCCTTTCACAAACCAGGCACAATCCAGCAGTAATCCAAAGGAAAACCAAGTATTCCAGCTATAAAATGTTCCACTGCTGTAAAATAAAAAGCACAATCCAGTTGTAAAAACCTACTACACTTTTTTTCTGTTAAGCGCTTGATTAGTAATTGATAAATGATTGATGTATCATTTATCAATTACTAGTCAAGCAGCATAGTTTACTTGTGTAATTAAGTGGAACAGATTTTATACCACAGTGTGATATAACTGTATGTGGTCTGAAGAAGTCTCGCTATAAGCGAGATGAAAAGCGCTTAACAGAAATAAAGTGTAGTAGTGAAGGAGTACTAAGTCCAGGTCATTTGGACCACTTGTGGGGGTGCAGATTAGCTGGACCACTTGTGGGGGTGCAGATTAGCTGTTCCAGGGCATTTATATTGACAAAGTCCAGGAACCTCAGGGCAAACATGTTTTTGCTGGTGTATGTTGCTCATTCAATGGAAGAATAGTTAAAATCACCCATAACCAAAGTGTTTGGCTGTATAGTAAGTGACTCTAGTAAGTCCAGATTGGTGGTGTGCCTCTCTTGGTTCATCATGGGGGACTTGTAGCTAGCAAGGATGTGGTAGGTAAAGACCTGTAGTTATTTGGACCTGGAGTATCTCAAGAGAGTCATACGGTTTAACCAGTCTCGAGATATATTTGGCTTTAATGAAGATGGATACACCTCCACCTCTGGTTCTTTCACACTCGTTTTGGGGTCTGAACCATGTCTTAGTCACTGCACAGACGTCAGCATCTTCCAAGGTGAGGAGTGCTGACATGATGTTCATGTTAGTCAGAAATGCCCTCCTTTAGCCTTGCTATGAGAATTTAGCTTTGCAATGCACTAAATCACACCTGTGCTCTGACTTTCAAAGCAACTGGAAATTCTAAATCAAAACTCATTGGACATTGTCAAGACAGAGCAAGTTTCAAACAAGCTGTTTCACTGTACTGTTCCATGAAATGAAATCATTCCTTTTGGAGTAATCTGTGTGAAAAGCACTACTCAGAGCACAATTCTGAACCTCTGGTATCCCCAGTAGCCACATTATCCAATTCTGGCCTGTGGGGAGCTAAACCATATCCTAATACTGTGTAAGCACAAGTCAGAGAAATTAGTTTGAGTGGATGCAAGCCTACCACAATACACATGGTTCACCAACTGGATGTGTGACAAAATGTTCCATAAATGGACAATGACCATGTGTTATAAGCCCCTGAGGTGATTAGAGTGCTGTCATTAGTGCTTGCAATTTACACTTTCAGAGCATTTTTGTCAGGGGAACTGTACCACTGTTGCTTGTATGTTACTAATTCCGAGATCAGTGCACCTCAATATAGGGAGAGTATGATCTGAAATACTAGTCATGGAGTTGGTATATATTTGCACATTAATTTTCACTGATTTGAGTACAGCAGTTGCTGTCCATGGACTTCACGGGCATGAATACTGCAGTCTGTTGTATAAGCAAACTCTGCAGCATACAGAAAAAAAATTATATTGTGCTGCACGGATTTGTCTAATGCTGGTGCATGAGAAATTGTAGTGTGTTTATCCTGCTAAGATGGCAAAATAACATGGTGAGTGGGTCACTTTTGTACGGTTCTCTTCAGAGTATTGGCATCTAGCACTTATTACCTTCATGTAGTCTTTACATACATAGTCCTGGTGTCCTGCTGCGAACCTGTTCAGATAATGACGTACTGTATGCTCTGGGTCAGTGACAGGTAACTTCCAGACTGTCTCACGGTTGCTCTGGGTTGCCTGCTTATCTGTATTTTTTTTTCTGTGTTGCTCTTGGTCATTTTCAGTGTTTGCTGATATTGTGCATAGTGTTTTTTCCACTCTTAACTCTGGAGCTGCTGCTGTTACTAGAGACTTGTACCTATTTCAGCTTCTGACTGTGATTGTCTTCTTTAATCTGTTGTCTTTACTGTGGGCCTGGATTTACAAGATGCACAAGCATTTCTAAACTACACATCTTAAAGATGCATACTGGTTTATCAACCTGCAGTGTGATTTACATTGTATCATGTGTAGAGCTGTGTAATCTATATAGTCACATACTCATGTGCCACTTCCTCTACTCTGATGTAGATTTTTTTAGACTTCCTGTGTTTTATATCTTTGGCTAAGAGAAGATTAGATGACTCAAATCAGATGTGCACTTTATACATTACTTCACGATGCATGAGGGACTGGGGACATCTGAGTTGCTCCTGGTCATTGTCTTTTGTGAATTTCACCCCTTAAAATAGGTAAATAAAATAAAATAGCATTAATTCTGAAATTGGAGAAAGAATATTTGAAGAATTTCTTAGTACACAGAGCAAAAATTTACATCTGTATATTTTTATAAATATTTTTCCAGGATACACAAACTGAAATTCATTCTGCTGTTTCTGATGCATTATGCATTTAATCTGCTTTAATAGAAGGCATATGAGACATGAGATCAGAGTCCATATATAGTCCAGGTTTTGTAACTTGCTCATGTATATTAGTTCCTTTACACTTAATTGATCTTACTTCAAGGGCCTGTCTTCAGTTGGTGAAAATGTTGAGTGCTTCTTTCTGGTACCCTCACAAGCTTTCCAAAATTTTCTAGCCTAGGCTGCTTTGGGGGTACACCCTAATTGGCTTTAGTACAGCTTGACAACACTGACATGTATTTATAATTCAGCCCATTGATATCAATTTATGTTTTGTTGTTCACATTTCAGATTTTTTTTCCTGGTAGGGGTCATACGGAAAAACTCCTTTCTCTGAAGTCTAAGAAGCAGAAGCTGCAACTGTATCATCAAGATCATTATTCAGGACTTTGCCTTTATATGACCATAGTATGGTATTGGCAGGTATTGCTATTGTCCCTGGTGTCATAATATAGATGCACATGAGGAATTCACCAACACCAGTATTGTCCCAAATGGAAGTCTGGTAGAGAGTTTGACCAGAGGCCTCATTCAGAAATCTCATTTAGGAGCATGAAAAGTAGAAGGTAAGGGATCCCAAATCTAGGCATTCTCTGACAACTTTTCTAACTCTGTTGGTCTCAGCATGGCTTCTATTGTCTTGATGGTTGGGAGATCATCTTCTAGCAAGAAGTCATTGTCATGGTAATTTTGCTCAGACATGCATAGAGTAGCACCACTTTTCTGATGTGTGCAAAATTGTCAATCAAGTCCTTAAAACACATTTCTGGGTTTGAGCTTACTCATTGATATTAGTTTCCCCTGCCTCACCATGCAGATGTTCTTCGTGTTTTACTGTTGCAGTCATTGCATTTAGGTTATCTGCTTGCAGTAGCCCTCAGTCAGCCTGATTAACAAAGTCTTGGGTCCTGCGTCGGTTGCTGTCCCTTCTTCCATGACATCAGGTCGTCAGGGGTATAAAACATGAAGCTGACGTCATTACGTCAGTCTCTTGCCGTGCAGTTCCCGAAGCAGAAGCAGTTCGCAAGTGCCAGTCGGCGGACTCCTGAAATTTTCATTTTCGAGTTTTAGAACTGAAGTCTTCAACTAAAGCTAAGTACCCCATTGGGGAAACTTTTTCTTGCTCTTTACTGATGTCAGTAAAAGTTAATAATTGCATTGCTTGTGGAAAGCAAATACCACACAGATTTTCATTCATACTGTATTCCTTGCCTAGGCCCTGACCACGACGTACCTTGCTGTCGGGTTTGTGCTTTATTTAATCAGCTCACTATCCATCATCTGTATTTTTTCACCTCTAAATGTTTCGATTCTCGGTTTAATTATCCAGAAATATTGTTGGTTAGCCATCCGTCTACTGTGATTCTGAAAAAATGCAAAGATAAAGACAGAGACAGGCCACCTAGGTCCAAAGCTGCCGATGACGCTTCTCCTAAGCCAGCCGCCAGTATTCAGTGAAGTGCTTTCGCAGCCCTTGATACCCACTACTTCTGATTCGCAGGCCTCTACTATGACCCATTCGGAGTCCGGTATGCCGCGAGATGCTTCAACTGTGAAACCTGCGGATGTCTGTACCTTGGATGGGTCCAAAGCTGCTGTGCAGGCACCAGCTTCTGAGGGTGTATTCAGGCCTACAGACTTGCATATTAAACCGACGCCTCCTTCTTCATTTAGGCCTAAATCTCGAACCATGCCTAAGAAACGATGCCCAGGCCGCATGCTCAGGCCTCTGTGCCTAAAAAAACAAATAAGAATGGCTGAAGATTTTATAACTCTAATCAGAGGAAGCCAACCTCCCCCTTCTAAGAGACCTAGAACTGAAGTTGTTTATGAATCTTCTGACCAGAATTCTGATTTTTCTGATTCTTCTGATTATCTGAATTTGCTCTTATCTAATTATGAGGATTCTGATGCTGAGGACTCTATTCCCTTTGCTTCCCATCCAGAGGATTTTTTCTTTTGGTGAAACCTTACATACTCTAAGGGAGCATTTCCACTGGGAAAGCCAGGATTTTTCTGATTCAAAAAAATAGGCTTATGGATTTCTTACTCCTGCCTCAGCATAGGCCTTTAGCTATACCTCATGTACTAGACATTGTTAATGATGCCTTTTCGGAATCTAGTTTGGCCCCTGATTTTTTGCCTCCTGCTCCCAGAAAACCTGACAGATGTTACAGGGTTCCTGATTCACACAAGTTCCTTTTTAAAAATCCTATTGCAGATCCAGAGACTATTTCACAGGGACCCAAGGGCATTAAGGCTTCTGCTAAAAATCCTACCCCTTCTGATAGAGACTCCAGGGCGCTGGATAGATAGGGTAAGAAGGTTTACACTTCTGCAACCTTGGCCATTAGGGCTTTAAACTGACGGTTTCATATGTTAAAGTATCAACAACATGTTATTGGATTGCTTAAACAGAAAATGATGTTGATTCCTGACTGTGCTGAATTACAGGATTTAATGCATTCTGCTGAACAGGTTGGAAAACATACTTTGCAGTGTGGATTTGATTTTGTAGACGCCTCTTGCAGGGCTGCTGTTACTGGGTCTGTGCTCAGAAGGCATGCTTAGCTTAAGGAGCAATCTTTGCCTGATCAGGTTAAAGCTAAACTGTTGGATGCTCCCTCAAATCAGGACCACCTTTTTGGCAACAAAGCTGAGGAAGTTCTTAAAAAGATGGAAGATAAAGCTAAATCTATGCAAACTGTTAAAGATTTCTTACAAGTTCAGCCTTCTAGATTTAGTAGGCACTGGCCCTCTAAGAATTGGTGCTTTCCAGCCCCTTCCAGGTCTTCTCAAGCCAAACCCAGATGCAGCAGGAACCCCAGGTTTCAGTCCCAGGGGACACACAAGACTAAGCAGTGGGGGGTTTCCGCACCCAAATCTGGGAGTAGTAAGACTCCCCCCTATGGAAAACTGCCTCAATGACTTGCTTTTAAAACTTCCAAGCACTTCCCAACTGAATGCTCCTTTAGACGGCAAGATTGGGCTGCAGGCCAAAAACTGGGAACTCATTACCCAGGACAAATGGGTTTTAAATATAGTGTCCCAAGGATACAGATTTCACTTCCACATGTTACCAACACCAAGCAGGTGGTGAGATCTACCCACAAATCAGTGGGCAGAGGCCCAAAATCAAGTACTCTCTCTCTTAAGCATGGGGGCTATTCAGTTGGTGCCAGAAGAGGAAAAGGGACATGGTTTCTATTCGAGACGTTTCCTGGTACCCAGAAAAGGCAATACATGGCGTCCTGTCCTGGATCTTTCTACTCTAAACACCTTTCTGGTGATTTCAAAATTCAAAATGCTGACTCCTCACCAGCTGCTTCCTATGCTAGGCAAAGATGCATGGTTGGCAACACTGCACATCCCTATCAGGGAGTCATGCAGAAGATACCAATGCTTCAAAGCAGGCTACATGCACTATCAGTTCTCTGCACTGGCCTTTGGCTTATCTACTGCGCCCAGGGTATTCACAAAGTGCCTAGCTCCAGTCATTGCATTTTGCAGGCAAAGAAATATTCAAATATACCCATACCTAGATGATTGTGTAATTCAGGCAGAAAGCCAGGACATACTTTTGAATCATCTGGCCTTTGTTCAAAGGGTGCTGACTTGTCTGGGGTACACCATAAACGAAAATAAATCACACCTGGTACCCTGTCAACAAATTATATTCCTGGGAGCAAGCTTGAATACAACTTCCCAGATGGCTTTCCTCACGCCAGAGAAACGGATTCATTTGACAGCCTACTTCAAATAAGTGGCCACAAAAACCCAGTTATCTGCAAGGCAAATACTGCAAGCCTTGGGGTTCATGGCCTCCTGCATTCTTCTAATTCCATATGTAAGGCTGCATATGAGGAAACTACAATGGTATCTCACAAGCCTATGGTGTCAACATTCACTCCTGTGATGATTCCTATCATACCTTGTCTACGCCTAGAGTTCCTTTGGACAGAGGCCTGCCACCAAAACAAGGGACTACCATTCACACTACCCCCTGCCAGCCAAACCTTAACAACAGACGCATCAGACTATGCATGGGGGGGGGCTCACCTGGCAGGGAAGTGCATTCAGGGCAAATAGAACCCAAGTCAAATGCACCTGCACATAAATCAAAAGGAAATGTTAGCTGTACAGAATGCTCTGACAGCCTTCAAGGACCACATTCTTCCAGGACAACTAATGGTAAAGACGGACAACACCACTGTCATGTGGTACATAAACAAGCAGAGGGGTACACATTCTTACCCCCTCTGCAGACTAGCCATGGCATTGTGGAACACAACCTTGAGCTACCAGGTGAATCTACAAGCTCAATTCCTGCCAGGAAAACTAAATACACTGGCAGATGGACTAAGCAGAAACTTCATGGACCCACACAAGTGGAAACTAGAACCAAGGATTTTCAACATGTTCACAAGCAAATGGGGGAACCCAGATATAGGCCTGTTTGCCTCCCCCAGAACCATCAATTGGACAAATTTTGCACAAGGAATCCCCACAAGCTAGCTTGGAAAGTGGATGCTCTATCCTTCAGCTGGAAAAAATATCAGTTTATGCCTTTCCTCCTCTGCCTCTGCTCTCCAAGGTACTACTAAAGATCAAACGGAACAAGCCAAGGACGATTTTAATTGCAACAGATGGCCACACCAACACTGGTACCCCCTCTTGCGCAGTGTGTCATGCTTGGCCCCATGGCACCTGCCTCAGACTCCTTCCCTGTTGTCTCAGCAGGAGAACCAGATTCTGCACCCTCAGCTGCAAACCCTGAACCTAGCAGCCTGGCTAACTACCTAATCTCTCCTTTACCATCCCTCAGTAAATCAGTGATGGATATAATTTTAGAGGCAAGGAGGCCTAGTACTAGAACATCTTATGCTGCAAAATGGAAAAGAGTTTGTGCCTGGAACCAGTCTCAAGGGATGAGCACAGCAGTGCCCAATTTACCTCAGATTCTACAATACTTGACTGAGATGCTTCATAAGGGCTTGTCCTTTTCCTCCGTCAAAAATCATGCCTCAGCCATTTCAGCTCATTATAGCACAGAGCCTCCCCTCTTCTCTCACACACTGCTCATGCAGTTCCTCAGACGGGCCAAAAATTTAAGGCCACCCAGGATAGCTCCAACTCCAGGCTGGGACCTTAACTTTGTCTTGGAGAAACTCACTCTTCCTCCTTTCGAGCCAGCTGCTATTGCAGATTTAAAATTCCTTTCCTGGAAAACAGCTTTCTTTTTAACAATCACTTTTGCAAGAAGGGTATCTGAATTACAGGCCCTTATGGCAGTGGAGCCTTTCATCATCTTTCATGCGGACAGGGTATCACTCAGAATCAATCCCTCCTTCATGCCCAAGGTGGTATTCAGTGTGGCTCTTATCAGTCCATTCATTTGCCTACTTTCTTTCCTAACCCACAGAACAAAGGGGAATGGATACTGCACTCCTTAGATGTGCACAGACAACTTAGTTTCTACTTGGACAGGACTAAACCTCAAAGGAAATCTGCAACTGCTGGTGGCATTTGCTGCAGGGACAGAGGGGAAAGCTATTTCAAAGCAAACCATTTCAAAATGGATAGGCCACTGCATTGATTTCTGCTATAAGCACCATGGAAAACCTATCGCACAGGACATCAGACCCCATTCATCCAGGGCTGCATCTACCTCTACAGCCTTTCTCAGGGGCGTCCCTACAAAAGACATCCTAGAAGCTGCTACTTGGAGTTCTGTACATACTTTCACCAAGCATTATCATTTGCCAATTTTCTCTAAATCCAGAGCTGGCTTTGCCACTGCAGTCTTTCAGGGCCTTATAGCTGGTCCTAATTCTATTTAAATTCCTCCTCCCAACCTTAGCTTTGGGAATCTACCCAAATGTAGTGACTGCAACAGTGAAACATGAAGAACATAGTACAGTTGTGTACACTTACCATAAATGTAGATGTTCGAGTGTATTCACTGTTGCAGTCCTGGTTACCCCTCCCTCCAGCCCCCTTTCTTCTTTTGGCTATACCTCTACTCTCCCTTACTATGCTCAAAAAGCGTTTTGGTGTATTTGCTTTTTTGTTGGAGGTATATCCTTGTATTTATAGTTTTAATTGCTTCCCATTAAGGGGCACCTGACATCTGAGGCAAGAAAAACTGATGTAATGGCATCAGCTGCATGTTTTATACCCCTGACGACCTGATGTCATGGAAGAAAGGACAGCAACCAATGCAGGACCCACGACTTTGTTAATCAGGCCAACTGAAGGCTACTGCAAGCAGATAACCCAAATGTAATGACTGCAACAGTGAATACACTCGAACATCTACATTTATGGTAAGTGTACACAACTGTATTTTCCTCATTCACCAGTTATGGTCTGACTGACTAGTTCCTCATGACCTCAATCTTCCATCTATTGGACCACTGACATTTTCTTTATCTTCAGTTGGATTTGGACAATTTGTCATGTGTGGTGGAAAATGGGTAGAATTGTTCACCAGACCACTTTACAGTAGTTCACTACTACACTGTTGTTAGGTGTTGGATGCTAGTGAAGTCCTTGATGATTTTGAAATTCAACTGTGTGTGGCATGATAGCCTGGTACAGTGCTCACTGCAGCCAAGCCCTTGGACACAACTGCTTTTTCTTACCCTTCTTTTCTTTGTAGGGGTATAGTAGTGATCATTATGAGTGTACTGTGAGAGGAGGTTCCTATATTCTTTCTTGAGTCCTGTACTGCTGATTCAGTAGAGATGGGAATCTCATTTCAAGAATGAGACAATAAGATTTCCTTTTCTTCCAGGTCTGCTTTTCAGGACTCTTCCCTTAGGGGAGCTTTCAGTTTTATGAAGTTCCCTCTGTAGTGGTTGGCTCTCCCATCTCCCTCATTTAAGAGGCAGATAGGTGTTATTTAAGAAAAGCTGAGGTACTGCCCATGGTTTTCCACCTCTGAAGACTGTCATTAAATGATGTGGACATCCAACAGAAGGGCCTCCCTGAGACAGATGGCTGATGTCAGAGCCATGGCTTCAAGCTCAATGCCAAAAAGTGCAGTGTCATCCTCTTTGGTAAAAACTCTGTACCCATGAACTACCACATAGGCAGCAATCTACTTAACACCGAATGCGTGATAAGAGACTATGGGACCCAGGTGGGCAATAGTCTCCCCTTTGATAGTCACATCGCCACATAATCAGGAAGTCCTTCTACGTGGCACACCTCATCATAAAAGGGTTCTCATCCAGTTAAAAAGAGTTATTGTTCCCCTCTACTAGTCACTCATAGACCCATTATAGAGTACAACGCCCCTTTTGGAATGTACCTCACAAGACATCTGCAGCAGCTGGAAAGGCCACAGAAGTACCTCACAAAGAGGATTACTGGCCTTAAACAAATGCCCTACACTGACCACCTAAAAAACCTCCAGCTTTACTCTGTAGCATATTGCCTACTCCAAGGTGATCTCTGCCTAACATATAAAGCTATGTCAAACCCAGAGCTGTTGGACATGCTACACCTAAAGAAATCCCAATCCCTCCGAGCTACATGCTCTAGGGACCTAAACCTTGTCACCACAATAAACAGGACACGCTGGAGGGATAGATTCCTGTCCCAGAGACTTCCTATACTCTGGAACAAGCTATCCATCTATGTCAAGCAAAGTTCTTCATTAGTATTCTTCAAGAAAAATCTTGATGAGTGGATGGGAAATAAGAAATACACCCCGGGGATCACTTCTGTGTCTCTGCTGGACAATGGCACAGGAAAATAACTTTCTTGGGTGGCGTAAGCTATGGAACCTTGCTGGCTAGGCTTACGTAGGCCCTTGGGCTGATAGCCTAGTACCTACCTATGAACCTATTAAGGAAGTCATTAGTGCAGCTTGAGAAACCATAGTTGGAGACCCTCTGCTCTCAGGAAAGTCCCGCTACCTCTTGGCCTTGCCTTATCTGTCATGAAAATGCAAATACCAGTGTCATTACCAAAAAGTCCTCATACCTTGCTTGTCTGCCTCCAGCAGAGTACAAGGCTGCAAACTTTAGGCAAGAGGGATTTACTGGTTCACCACAGTGAGCCTTTCTGAATCTGTCTCACATTTCCCCTTCCTGTCCTTATTAGAATGAGCCTTGGTGAAACCATTGTTCCTTAATGTGGTGAGTGTGAGGCTTAGGAGTGAAAGTTTGCTGTTGCTTCTAAGGTGAGGTTCCACATGAGCAGGTGGTTGTTTGGTGCAGCTGATTCTGTGGCAAAGTATGGTAGGACTGCAGCTGTTGGCACCTGCCCTCACATTTGGCTCATGATTTCATCTTATGAAGAGCATTACCAGACCGTCTTGCTTGTTCCCTTCTAGGATGTAGTCTTCTGAGGATATCAGAGAGGATATCCAAAGAAAAGAGGATGCATTTTATTCTGTAGACGGTATGTTTAGCCTTCCTCACTTCAGTCCTACAAATTTTTCCAAAAGCTTGCTTGTCAAGCACTAAAGATTGCCTACCTTACTATACCCACTCTTTCCCAAGTCCTATATTACAATCTCATGTCATATGAACTCACATCATTAGTGCAAGCATTGCCCATATAGGCACCTCTGTGTAAAGAACCACAGAGTGGGACAGATGGGTCATTTTTATTATCTGCTTAGTACATCCCTGTCATCCTCCTCTGACAAACCAGAAAGATTCACGGGAGTTGCTTGCACATTCTGTCCCCTTTTAGACAGGGGTGTTTGGGGGGTATTCAGACTTATGATCTGGAAATGTATTATTACTAACTCTGTATGGCTCCTGAGAGAGAAGAGGTAGGAGAGTCTGATTTTTCACCTACTCAGTGTCAGTCCTCACATTAGATATGTGAAATTCTTGTTGTCACAATGACTTATCTGATACTTCTACCTCCAAAACAGTTTTGGGTGGTATCAGTAGACAGTATGAATGTGCACTCTCACCAGGATGTGACAACAGTGTAGAATGTTTCTGACTTTTTTCTTTTGGTGAAGCAGCATCATCAGTATATCTGGTTGCCCTTCTACGATGTTCATCAGGATTTTAGCCATGGTATTGGGTTCTACAGGCACTCTAACCTCATAGCCTTCATCTGCCTGAATCATGGGTAGCTGATGGCCTCTAGGGGTTTCTGAAGTTATCTGTGTTCTAAACACTTTCAAGCCTGTAGTCCCTGGTGCCAAAATCATCTTTGAATCACTCCCATTTACATCTCTCACCAGGCTGTCTAGTGGATAATGAAGGCTAGAGCCCTGGAAGTTGTATCACAAAGAATGTTGCAAACCTGTCTTTCACTTCATCTTTTGTAGTTCATGCTGCCATTGGCTTTGGTCTCTCCCCACATGTGCATCTTGCACTGAATAATATGTTGCCTATAGCTAGTGCACTCTCATTCCTTCTTGGATATGCTTCCTAACATTAGTCCTTGGTCCATTTTCTTAGGCTTTAGGATCTTGTCCTAGAGAATGAACACTAGACATTCTTTCTGCCTGTTTTCTTCTTTAATATAGTCAGTAGTTTTTGAACGCATCTTTGAGAAGCCCACCTTGGATCTACCTTAATCCAAACATTGAATGTAAGAATGGCCCACTTGATGCTACATCTTTCTGGTAGTGTTTTCATCTTTGTAAAATATAATGGCCTGGTGGGTGCTGTAAGTCAATAACTACCTCCTAAAGCTCTGACATTTTAAGTGCAGGTGCTATTGTTAAAGTAGCACAGTCTTGATGTTTTTCATTTTGCAGTTCAGGTAGGTGACCCATTAGATGTATCTGCTTTCTGCAGCAGGGCAATAGGTAGTGGACAGTAGATGCCTTCCTAATTTGGGAGGTAAAAACTGATCAAGAAGTTGACATAATTACCATTTTCATCCTTTGCTTTCTGACAAAGCTTCATACAGAAAGTCCAAAGTAGATTCTCATTGAGCCTTGGCTTCCCCAAGGTGTGACAGTCTTGTCCTCCCAAGACTGTTGTAGTGTAAGTACTGAGGTTCACAGTGGAAAGACAATCTTGTCCATCTGAGTGTTTCATTCCTGTGGCAGAATGAATTGAGCATTCAGAGCTACCAGGAAAAACAAAACACAGAGGTTTCCAGCTGTGTGGTTACTTTGGAGAATATGCTTCTTTTTTGGATAAGAGAGACCATCTTACACAGTTCATCAATCCCAGAAAGTCATACTTCAGACATTTTCTTGACTGTGGCTGTAGTTATTCCTCTCTTAGTTTGTTTTGGTTCTTTCAGCTTGTTATGATCAGATGGAAGCCAATACTCTTGGCTTATCCCAAATGAAGGGAATGTGTGCATTTTGTCTAGAAAATTCTTATTTGACATTTGAGCTCCTTTCACGCTGTTTTGGAGTAGTTTGGGATACTTCTCAGGCTTTTCCCCAAGTATTCTGCCCACTGCTGTGGGACACTGAAAGTTAGTTGTAATAAATATGTCAGAACTTGATCCTTGAAAGGGCTGTTGGCATTGGCCGCCTTATTCCCTCCCTACATCCTTTTTTATCATGTTATTTCACTTCCTCCCCAGAGTTAAAGCAGGAATTTCTGTTAGTAAATAGCACACACACATCTCTTTGTTTCTAGGGTGTAAACTAACAGGTGGATCTAGTTTTAATTTTGCATGAGTCAAAAACTGGTAATAGATGATGTGCATGCATTCACTAGCCCTGCATGGGTCAATGTGAGTGTTCCATCCTCAGCACTTGAGCATTTGATAAAAAATAGAAGAATTTCAGGAGAATACACCAAACAAAAGTACTCCATAGTTCCACCCCTGCAAGATAACCTTCTCAAATATCAAAAGGTATGAACTTGTTTTTATCTGTTATTGAACCAGATAAGCACAGACTTGTAATGGTCTTGCCTGCACATCCTTTGCTTAAGTGATTTTACTTCTCTTCTTAATGACACTTTCTGAATTCCGGCCAGCACATTACAAGGCAGGAGCAAATAGAATATCTGTTTTAGTGCATTACTGCTATGTCTTGGAAAGCTGTTCTAAATGTTTTCAGTGATGGTTTGGAGGGTTGTTGCAGACCCATACAAATAACTTCAGTTTATTAGCACTAATTTTGGGGGTGGGGAATTGAAAATCATGTCTTACTGATTGGAGCAAACTTCAAACATTTGTGGATTATTTTATACTGTTGAGAACTGGTTGAAGACTAAAAGTATAACATTTTAACTGTATATTGTTTCCATATGATGTACTGTATTGGAAAAATTGTTTTATTTTTTGCACTAATAGATTTTTCTTTCTCTCTGAAAAAAGTGTGGGCTGTTTTAATTTTTGTGCATCCACAGTCTAATTTGCCTCAGACTGATGAAAGACATTCAGAAATAACATGATGATGTCTGTTGTGTTCCATATGTGTGTCATCCTATATGTCGAGGGCAAACTCACCATAGTCCAGTTTTTGGGTTTTGCCCCTTCCAAAAGTGTTATGTCCTGAAGTTCGTGGGGTCAGCACTTTCATCAGTCCTCCCATTTGGGGGGCTGCACCCTTTCATTCCTTTTTACGTAAACACACCTTTTCAAGGAAAAGTACCAAACTAGAAGAAAAAGGCCATTTGAAGGGTTTGTTGTAGATGTGAAGGACTGATCCCATCGCACACAGCGTTAGACCAGTTAACATCACTATTCCTTCTTCAGACTTATTTTTCCCCCTCCCATTACCAAATGTCTTGTTAATAGAGAGTTGCATATTAATCTGGATTGTAGATTATTTCTCCAGAAATGTAGCTACTTTCTCCAAAATTCTTTTTCTTTCAGATGCACAGTGCCACTATCTGTAATGCATCGTTTCTTTTCAGAATCTATTTTCTTGGCCTATTTTTGCCACTAGAAATAGTTACCCAAACTCCATGAAAACCTTTCAGATTAATAGCCTGTTAAAAAGGCTGCAGTCCTTTGACATCACTGTACAACACACAACTCTGCTACTATCACCACTTCTTTCTCTTAATTATTGTTTGCAAGATTACTTTGCCCAGTTGTAACTGTTTATTTTATGATTTTAATAAATTTCTGTTTTTCTTTTTTTTTTATTCTGAGGTGTAAATATGAGTGCAGTAGGCAAATTCCATACAAAGACTTGCATATCCAGTGTCTTTTGTGCGTAGGAGCAGCACATGACAACCAGGCCTGTTCCATTTGACAATTGTTTGTACCTAAAATGCTGCAGTCCCATTTGTCCTTGCTCAATACCTTTCTGGAGACCCGATATCTTAAACACTTGGCCCACTTCAAGATAGTGAATTCCACTTCTTCAGATGAAGAGCTACTGCTTAACAAGCTTAAAAGACCTAGGCCTGAAACTTAGTCGACTCTTTCTGACTTTGACATACCTGCTGAGGTTTCAGAACCCGCAGTATGTCTAGTTCCTACTCAGATGCCCTCTACCAAGACCCATTTTATGGCTGGTATGACATTGGAGGCTCTTACAACTGCGAAACCCTACTGCAAAACCTGCTGAGCCATGTCTGACAATGTGAGCTATTGCCAGCGTTGCTAGGAGAAGTAGGCTAGTGGATGTGTAACATATGCCATCACAGCTTTGGTAAAGAATTATGTCATTTGTATCTCAAACTGATTTGTACAGATGCTTGTGCTGAAAATGTATTTATGAGGTTTGCTTGTGTTGAAAATGTATCAACAGTGGGTCCTGCTGGACAGAAAAGAAATTTACATGTGTGTAGTAACTAATTAAATGTATGCATTATAACTGTTGAAATAAATATATTGTAACAGGGGATACTGGAAGAGAAGAGGTTAATCACAGTCCAGCTGCAGCTAACTTTGAAAAATGTTCTGAAATTAAATTACTGGGCCTAGGCTATATATAAAGATGTTATCTCACAGTTTTGAATGAAGCCAGAGATGCAATGTCTGTAAGTATGGTTTGCTAGTCCCTGTAGGAAGTATTTTATGGTTTTATGACTTCCAGAAGCTGCAGCAGATCTTAGCGAGCTCTATGTCTGTGTTTTTTTTGGCACATATGTGCCAAGTCATGGCAGCTTCTAGCCAGTGGGGGTAGCGTGGGAACCGCAAGTCAGATGACCAGATGGATGTGATGTCATTTTGTAATCCGTCACTAGAATTATGTTTTAGTACTAGTTGAGACTGAAGTCTCATGGCAGTCTGTTTTTGGAACTGACAAAGAAGAAAGGTCACTTACCTCCTTCATCTTGCCTTGCTCTGGTAAGTGAACCAGAGAATAGTAATTCTTTAGATCAGTCAGGAGAATATAGTGAGATTAAGTACTGCTTTTCTGTATCTGTGTGAATCTATTCATCTGTGTTATTGTAATATTTCCTGTGATTGAAACTCCAATGTTTATTGTAAATAGATATGTAGTATTTTCATGTTCTTATATTTATTAACTATATTTATATTTATGTAGTATTTTCATGTTCTTATATTTATTAACTATATTTATATTTTTATTGTGGCTGGTCCTTATAAACCTTGAGAGGACTTAATCTATTTGGTGACACTGTGGCCACTCCTGAAAGCCTTACTGTATTGGCCAAACACTATAATTTGTATTAATATTAATTTCACTCAGTATAATTGCTTACTCTTGCAACAGGCTTTTAGTTGCTGGCTTTGGGCTGTCTGGTAGCGGTGTAACTACCTTATAGTCTTGGCAGAAAGGGACATAGCTGGTAAGTCTGTGCCAGCCTTTTCCAGGTATGTGTGTGTGTGTGTGTGTGTGTGTGTGTGTGTGTGTGTGTGTGTGTGTGTGTGTGTGTGAAAATCAAATCTCAGAGTGTGCATGTTTCCACTGCTTTGAGCAGAGACATGAAACACTGGTTTCATAGATAGTGGTGGAGGACTTGGCTTGGACACTCAACTGAGGACTTAACTTTGTAGCTGTGCCATTGGAGAGTATTACTGAGGATCTGAAGAGAGAGAGGGAAAACCAGCCCCTGGACTGAGTTTATTCCTTGTGTCCTCTTAAGGGAAATTGTGCTTGGTGCAGAGAGCTACATCAGGAAATACTGGGTTTATCCAGTTTTTCCCAAGTGAACATCCCCCTCCAGTGTCAGTGGTGAGGATTCAGGCTCCTTGATTACTGATCCAGAGAGGGGACATCATATATTGGTGAGCAGTGGTGTGGATATTAATTTAACTTCTGTAGCCTGTAGGTAGTTGTCACTGATGATGGGTGTACTTTCAAACAGTCACAAAGTAAAAATTCAGAGTTTCATTTTCACAAAAGCTTTTACTTATTTTTTGTTTAGGTTAGTCAGGGAAAGCAGGCCAAGATGTCAGCAGAGGATTATGGCAAGCTGACAAAGAACCAGTTGGCCAAGGTGTACAAAGCTAACGGACTGGCTCATGCCACTCTGACTAAAGAGGAAATTAGTTCAGTCTTAGTAGTAGCTCAGACCAACACCTAGGAGGATAACCAGACTAGTAATGGGAATTGCAGCCCTCAGAAACATTTTACACAGAGGACTTAAAAATCAATCTGGACTTGAACTAGAGGCTAAATGTTTGGAAATAGCAGAGAGACTGTGGTGTTTGGAGGTTGAAGAGAATGAGAGACTGTGACATTTGGAGGCTGAAGAAAATGAGAAGTAGCGTCAACATGAGAGGGAGATGCTGACTTTGCCAGGGTCATGGAGGTAATGAGGACGGAAATAATCAAATCCCTTAGCAATAAAGCTCAGTAAATTTCTTCCACAATTTACAGAGGGTGATAATTTTGATAGCTTTATTCATATATTTGAAAGATTATGTAAACAGTATAATGCTGACCAAGGAATCTGGTTCCTGACCCCCTTACTCCATGGTAAATCTGTAACTGCTGTTTCTAAATTGTCTGATATTGTTTGTTTAAACTATGATAAAGTAAAGAAATGTTTACTTGAATGTTTTAAGTTAACACCTGAAGCTTACAGGAAAAAAGTTTTGTGCGCATAGGCACAAGACAGATGAAACTGTGTGTGATTATAGTGTTGAGTTAAGCACTTAGTTTCATAGTTGAGTGAGTGTGTGTCAGGTCACCACTTTCAAAGGGCTGGCAGACCTTTAGATGAAGGAACAAACCCTTAGCACTTTGCCTGAGGGCATGAGAATGTAGTTGGCAGGCCTAGTGTGTAACTGCAGATGAGCTGGGGAGAAAGGGGGATATTTACTTAGCAAACAGGGCATCACTGCACAAGAAGGGGATACCCAATGCTGCACATGGATATAATGGAACCCATGGTGAGCAGCCTACACCACTCCAGCAGAGTCCACCAATAACAGAGGGAGCCACTACTTCAGTTACACAGCCAGGATCACAAGTTAATGTTTTAAATGTAACCAGTGGGGCCATGTATCATATAGATGTCCACAGAAGCAAGGTGGAGAACAAAAGGTGGGGAGCCAGTAAGTGGGAATAACAGTATGCCAGTGGTAAGTTGTCTGAAGACAACATGGGTACCAAACTATCACCAGAGTTTATATCTAATCTTAGTGGATAGAAAACAGGCTACTGCTAAGAGAGAGAAAGCCACTAACACAACAGTCGTGAAGCCTGCAGTTGTTAAAGAGGAGCAGTATTTGCTTGAGCAGTCCATTCCAGTCAGAGCTTTAGGAGGGACCTATTTCCAAATGGCTTTGGCTGTTGCTCACCTTGACTGGGAGGGTGGAAAAGAAAGCAAGCAAGTAGGTGTGTTTGAGAATTTCCCTGCAGAGATTTTGATAGGGAATGATTATGATAATGCAGTACCTTGTGTGCATGCAGTTACACACAGTCAGGCTTGGAGACAGGCATGTGGGTCTGGTAGTCTGGGGGAAACCCAGACAGACCCCACACCTGACACCAGGACTGGTGAGGTGGCTATTTCAGGGAGGGAGCTACCCTGTAGCAGTGAGCCTTAAGGTGTGATACAGCTGCTGGTAGGCACTGATCTTCCCTTGGACAGAGTGACTGCAAGAGCAGAGGTGAGTGGTAGTATCCAGGCTGGCAGTGACACACTGCTGTTAGGGGATACCAGACTTCCTGTGGAAGGGGAGCTGGTTAGAGTTACAAAGATAGAGTTGAGACAGGCTCAGCTCTTAGACCCTACTTTAGGAGGCTTAAGGGCGTAGCTAGGGAGGCATGTGATCCTCGAGGAAAAGTGGAGTCTGTATACTGGAACAAAGGGTTACTGTACAGAGAGTGGACCCCTGAGGGAGGGCTAGAGGGTGAGGTAATACAGCAGTCTGTAGTGCCTAGAGCTTACTGTCTGGCATTTCTAGCCATAGCCCATGACATTCCTTTTGCAGGTCATATGGTCGTAAAGCATACCAAGACACATATTATGCAGAACTTTTACTGACCTGGGATTGCAAGGGATGTAACAGGGTACTGCAGGACCTGTGAGCAGTTAAAGTAGGCAAGGCAGGAGACAAGATCAAGGCTCCTTTGATGCCTTTGCCTGTGATTGAGGAGCCATTTTGGGGGTAGCTATGGATATTGTGGGGCCTCTGAGTACCCCATGCTCTACACAGAAGTATATCCAGGTGGTAGTAGGTTATGCTACTAGATACCCTGAAATGGTGGCTGTGTCCTCCATCGAGGGAGAAAAGGTGGCAAATGCTTTGTTAGAGATTTTCAGCAGGGTGGCTTTCCCGCGATAAGTACTGACTGACAAAGGTACCATTTTCACATCAGACTTGCTGGCTGTTCTGTGGAAGTGCTGTGGAGTGAAGCACCTAAAGACCACCCCCTACCATCCTCCAATTAATGGTCTTGTGAAGAGGTTAAACTCTACATTAAAGATCATGTTAGCAGCATTTGCAGATCAGTTTGAGAGAGAGTGGGACAAATATTTGCCCCATCTGCTGTTTACATGCAGAGAGGTACCCCAGGAATCCACAGGTTTTTCACCCTTTGAGTTGCTGTATGGGCATAAGGTGAGGAGGGGGCCTTTAGATTTGATTTGTGATTAGGGTATGGTGAATGTGAATCCCACAAGGAATCTGTTGTGGCATATGTCTTAAACTTCGGGACAAGGTTTAGGGAGCTCATGGGCTTGACTCAGGAGAATCTGGCAGGAACCTAACAGCAGAAAAAGGTCTGGTATGACAGGAATGCTCAAGTCATTCTTATTCCTGTCAGACAGAATAAGCTGGAGGAAGCTTGGGTGGAACCCTTCAAAGTGGCAAGGAAGGTTAGTGATTTTAACTGCATGGCAAAACTGTGAAAAAACAGAGAACCACCACAACTTGAGCAAATTGAAGGCATAAGCAGAGGAGGGGACCACAATATATGCCAAAAATCAATTAAATGCTGAAAATGGTTTAAAACAATTTATTCCACTGCATGACTAAAATTCATATTAAAAAAATTCAGATTGAGCGCTTTCATTTCTGTCAAATCAGAGACTTCTTCAGAATAGTAATTGAAGTAAAGTACACACTTTTATACAGTCTTAATTAAATTCATGCCCCCCCCCATTGCATGCAAACAAACCAACCAGCACCCACCAAGCAATTGCATATGCAAATAAAATAGTACACCATACTTTCTCAAAGAATGACTAAACAGGGATATAAAATGCCTGAATGTGTATTTCCCATTACACCAACTAGGTTATACATGCTGTTTAAAGACTATTTTTAAATCTATAAATATAAAAAATAAACTATTTACATATTTCATCAACAATAAAACACTAAATTATTGCAGTAAATCTCATCTATACAAAGCTTTCAGTTTCAGTAAACATGACAGTGAAAATGAATCATCAAGACCCAGCCACTGTGTGGCATTTGTTCTGAGCTGCCATAATGCTTCATGTTTCTCTAAAATTAATGACCAAGGGCCACCCCTTCTGTCTAGTTCGAGGACTTCAATGATAGTGAATTTGAAAGAATGATTATTAAACTCTATAGAATGCTTCGCTAATGCATTGGTGTCCTTCCTGTTCTTTATATCCCTCGTATATGTGATTCTTTAATTTTCTTTCTGTTTTATAAATATACAAACGGGCATTTAGAACAGAAAGCCAAATAGACTACCTTTTCAGTGTTACAAGAGCACTTCTTATTCAACCTAACAATTATATTATTGACATTAAAGCTAGACCCTTCTTTGATATAGGGGCAGTAATTACAAGAACCACACTTGTTCATACTGCCATTGTAGGGGCCATTTAAGGTTGTTTCTAAGATTTTCTTAAGGCATTTCCCTTCCTATAAACCGTAAAAGGTCTCTCAACAACATAGTCTCTAATGTCTCTATTATTAGCAATAACTAGCCAGTTCTTGAATAGTATATCAACTATTACTAGAGTTATTAAAGGTCATTATAAATCCATTATTAAATTTGTCCTGTATTCCAGGTTCCACCCTAATCAAATTGTTAGAATTGCCACCATTTAAACTGTTAGTACCAAGTCTAATTATGTAGAGAATACTGACTTCCTTTAGATATTGATTAAGTAAAGGTAAAAAAATGCCCCCTTTCATGTTTATTTATTACTTCAATCATTACATCATTCACTAAATGAAATGGGTACCCCCTTTTTATAAACATTTCTTGTAATCTATCACATTCATTTAAAAACCTATCCAATAGTGTCACAGTACATGCAGCTCTTACAAATTGCCCTTTCACCACCACATTCTTTTGTTTGGAAGGGTGGGAACTATCATAGTGCAGGAAACTATTTCAATATGTGGTTTTCCTAAAAATCTCTGATTTAAACACTTTCATTAACTTAACATCTAAGTATGAAATTTCATCTAAACCAGTAGTGTGGGTAAACTTTAAAAATACAGTCAAACTATTCACATATTCTAAAAATTTGTTGATCGTGTCTAGAGGTCCAACCCAAAAAATAAAAATATCATCCAAAAATCTCATGTAGCTCTTACAGTATAGAAAATAAGGTGAATTCAGTAAGAATCTCGTTTCCCACTGGAGCATAACAATATTGGCATATAACCTATCACAGGCTGAACCCATTGAGACCCCCTTCAACTTGCGGGAAAAACTCTATCAAATAAAATAAAGTTGTTATATAATACTATCTCTAGCAATTGTTCATATACATTTACAGTGCTCTGAAGTATTCTTTTATCAAGAAGGTAATTGCAAAACCACTTGATACCATCAAGTTTATGTGGTATAACAGTATAGAGGTATTTTACATCAATTGTAATAAATACACCCCCATCTACATAGTCAAGAGTATTGATTCTTGTAAGGAAATCCCATGAGTCTTTGCATAAATGTGTTTCTACCAATAATAGTTCTTTCAATTTGATATCCAAAAAGTTTGTGATTTGTTGTGTGATGCACCTTCGACCATCAACTATGGGTCTCATGGGTGGGTCGCCCAAATCTTTATGAATTTTGGGCAAGCCAAAAATGGTGGGTATTTTAGGGTGGATCACATTAATATAATTAAGCTCATCAATTGATATGCTTCCATCATTGTATAAATCATTTAATTCACCTCTAACCTTTCTATAAGCACCATTAACTTCATTTAATGACACCTTTTTATAGGATGTGCCATTTAAAATCTTTCATTTTCTCATTATACCCCTGCCTTTATCTGGTTTTATAATTCTCACCCCTTTATTAACTTTCAGTTTTTTCATGCATTTATTTTCATCACTAGATAAATTAAAAGTGGTATTACTGAAGCTTAGCATTTATTTTCATCACTAGATAAAGTAAAAGTGTTATTACTGAAGCTTTTCCCAACGAAATTCTGAAAATCAGTCTCTCACAAATTCTCGAACAATTGCAGAGAAGGGTGAAGGGATTATAGGTACTAGATATATATAATGGATTTTTGGTATACTCCACATTATGAAGCAATATACTCAAATTCAATTTTCTAACAAACTGTTTTAAAACAACAATGGTGTTGCTCACATTCAAGGGCTTTGCAGGTACAAAAGACATTCCTCTTGCTAATAAGTCACACACATGCTGATCAATATCAACAGAAGAAAAAATAATCACTTTAAAATCTCCCTCATGAATAGTAGGGTAACTTAACAGAACTGTCTCAATTATCTCCGACCTCGTATGTTGTATCTTGATTCCCCCCTTATATTCCCTCTCGGGTTGAACTGCTTTCCCCCTCTCACCCAACTAGTTTGGGGGTTCACTTGTTGAACAACCTACTGACTGTTCCTTTCTTGGAGATGTTCAGAGCATCTCAAAAGTGAGAATTCGTCCTCTTGATCTAAAAAAAACTCTGGTTCATGAACCTCAGACCTTGCATGATTGATGTAGCTTTTACCCCCAAATTTTGGGACATGGGTGGATCAGAATAGGCAGAATTAGTGTCATATTCCTCCCTGTCAATTTTCCTTAATTTGCGATTTTTAATACTGTTGATCTGGTTTTCAATACTTTTAAAAATACGATTGTATATAATATATGATAAATTACAGAAACTAGATGGATTGCTTTTTAAAATTAAGAAGCTTCAACTGGATAATTTGTATTTCAAAAAATGTCTAAAACAAAACAAAGTCCCTAAAGGCTTAAGAATGTGGCTTTTCCCTACAGGGTTAGTTGGGAATTCTTTTCACAAAGACCTTATAGATATGTTTGACCACCATGGATTTGAATATATTGAAATGGTCAAACACAACCAGCAGGATATTGAAGCTTTAACCAGAGAAGCTTATGATTTGGATAGGGATATTATTGCTGATGATGCTTACCCTGGTAATGGTTTTGACTGCAATTGTATTTTTAAAAGTATTGAAAAACAGATCAACAGTATTAAAAATCATAAATTAAGGACAATTGACAGAGACAGGGAGGAATATGACAATAATTCTGCCTATCCTGATCAACCCAAGTCCCAAAATTGAGTAAAAGCTATAGCAATCATGCAAGGTCTGAGGTTCATGAGCCAGAGGTTTTTTAGATTGAGGGCGAATTCCCACCTTTGAGACACTGCAAAAATGTCAAAGAAAGGAGCAATTGGGAAGTTGTTCAACAAGTGAACCCCAAAACGAGTTGGGTGAGAGGGGGCAAGCAGTTCAACCCGAGAGGGAGTATGAGGGGGGATCAAGATACAACATACGAAGTCGGAGATAATTGATGAGACATTTCTGTTAAGTTACCCTACTATTCATTTAAACTCTGAGGGTGATTTTAAAGCGTTTAATTTTTCTTCTGTTGATATTGATCAGGATATGTGTGACTTATTAGCAGGAGGAATGTCTTTTGTACCTGCAAAACCCTTGGATGTGAGCAAGGCCATTGTTGATTTAAAACAGTTTGTTAGAAAACTGAATTTTAGTATATTGTTTCATAATGTTGAGTATACCAAACTTCCATTATATAGATCTAGTACCTATAATCCCCCCTTCACCCTTCTCTACATTTGTTCGAGAATTTGCGTGAGATTGATTTCCGGAATTTAGTTGGGAAAACCTCAGTAGTAACACTTTTAATTTATCTAGTGATGAAAATGAATGCTTGAAAAAACTGAAAGCTAATAAAGGGGTGAGAATTGTAAAACCAGATAATTGTTATTATGGATATTAACCTGTATAATAAGAAAATGAAAAAGATTTTAAATGGCACATCCTATAAAAAGGTGTCATTAAATGAAGTTAATGGTGTTTATAGAAAGGTTAGAGGTGAATTGATTTATTCATTGATGGAAGCATATCAATTGATGAGCTTAATTATATTAATGTGATCCACCCTAAAATGCCCACCATTTTTGGCTTGCCCAAAATTCATAAAGGTTTGTGCGACCCACCCATGAGACCCATAGTTGACAGTCAAAGGTCTATCACACAACCAATTGCAAAATTTTTGGATATCAAATTAAAATAAGTATTATTGAGAGAAACACATTTATGCAAAGACTCATGGGATTTCCTTACATGAATCAATACTCTTGACTATGTAGATGAGGTTGTATTTATTACAATTGATGTAAAATACCTCTATACTGTTATACCACATAAACCTGGTATTGAGTGGTTTTGCAATTACCTTCTTGATAAAAGAATACCCCAGAACACTGTAAATACATATGAACAATTGCTAGAGATAACTTTATTTTATTTGATAATGAGTTTTTCCTGCAAGTTGAATGGGTCTCAATGTTCAGCCTGTGGTGGGTTATACACCAATATTGTTATGCTCCAGTGGGAAAATAGGTTCTTATTGAATTCATCTTATTTTCTGTACTGTAAGTGCTAAATGAGATTTTTGGATGAGATATTTATTTTTTGGGTTGAACCTCTAGACAATACCAATGAATTTTTAGAATATGTGAATAGTTCGACTGCATTTCTAAAGTTTACCCACACCACTGGTTTAGATGAAATGTCGTACTTGGATGTTAAGTTAATGAAATATAGGCCATATAAAGTGTTTGAATATATAGCTTTCCTAAAAATCTCTGATTTAAATAGTTTCCTGCATTATTATAGTTCTCACCCTTACAAACAAAAGAAAGTGGTGGTGAAAGGGCAATTTGTAAGAGCTGCATGTATGATAACACTATTTGATAGGTTTTTAAATGAATGTGATAGATTAAAAGAAATGTTTATAAAAAGGGGATACCCATTTAATTTAGTGAATGATGTAATGATTGAAGTAATAAATAAACGTGAAAGGGGGCATTTTTTTACCTTTACTTGATATCAAAAGGAAGTCATTACCAACATTATGTAGAGAATACTAACAGTTTAAATAGTAGCAATTCTAACTATTTGATTAGGGTGGAACCTGGAATACAGGACAACTTTAATAATGCATTATAACAACCTTTAATAACTCTAGTAAGAGTATAGTTTATATACCATTCAAGAACTGGATAGTTATGGCTAATAGAGACATTGGAGAATATATTGGTGAGAGACCTGTTATTGTTTATAGAAAAGGAAAATGCTTTAAGACAGTCTTAGAAACCACCTTAAAGGGCCCCTATAATGGCAGTATGAACAAGTGTGGTTCTTGTAATTGCTGCCCCTATATCAAAAAAGTGTCTAGCTTTAATGTTAATAATATAATTGTTAGGTTGAATAAGAAGTGCTCTTGTAACACTGAAAAGGTAGTCTATTGTGCTTTCTGTTCTAAATGACCCTGTTTTTATATGGTAAAACAGAAAGGAAATTATAGAAGTGCATATGCAAACATTTGAGGGACATAAAGAACAGGAAGGACATTGATACATTAAGGAAGCATTGTATAGAGTTTAATGATCATTCCTTCAAATTCACGATCATTGTAGTCCTCGAACTAGACAGAAGGGGTGCCCCTTGGTCATTAATTTTAGAGAAACATAAAGCACTATGGCAGCTCAGAACAAATGCCGCACAGTGCCTTCTCATAATGATTCATTTTCGCTGTCATGTTTTCTGAAATTGAAAGCTTTGGATAGATGAGATTTATTGTAATAATTTAGTGTTTTATTGTTGATGAAATATGTAAATAGTTTATTTATATATTTATAGATTTAAAAGTTTTTAATAGCCTTTAAACATCATGTATAATCTAGTTGGTGTAATGGAAAATACACATTCAGGCATTTTATATCCCTGTTTAGTCATTCTTTGAGAAAATATGGTGTAATATTTTATTTGCATATGCAATTGCTTGGTGGGTGCTGGTTGGTTTGTTCGCATGTAATGGGGGGTCGTGAATTTAATTAAGACTGTATAAAAGTATGTACTTTACTTGAATTGTTATTCTGAAGAAGTCTCTGATTTCACAGGGACGAAAGCACTCAATCTGAATTTTTTTATGCAAGTTTTAGTCATGCAGTGGAATAAATTGTTTTAAACTGTTTTCAGTGTTTAATTGATTTTTGGCATGTATTGTGTTCCCCTGCTCTGCTTGTGCCTTCATTTTGCTCAAGTACGTGGTAGAACTGCTAAGCAGGAAGCAGGGGTACAAATTGTACCATGTTAACTTGGTGAAGCCTTACCATGATTGGGAGGCCCTGGTGCTAAGTATTTGCAGTAGGTAGCAGGAGGAGTCTGAGGGGGATCTATGGCTACACTGAGCCAACCACCAAAATGCTAAGTTACTAAGTTGGAGCCTAGGGTTTCAGGCATATGACATGACAATGTAGCACTGTAGTGGGGTCAGCAATGCCAATACCGATGAGCTCTCAAGACAGAGCATGGGTTATTGTAGTCCCAGACAGGCTCATTCCTCTCAAGCAGCTTTTCTCAAGGGGCACTTGAAAAACTAGCTTGAGTCTTAGGAGGGGGAGAGATGTGATGATGTGAGGTGTTGTCAGCTGAGAAGTAGGACAGCGGATGTGTAAGATATGCCAACACAGCTAGCTGGAGTTGGGTAAAGAATTATATAATTTGTATCTCAAACTGATTTGTGCAAATGCTTGTGCTGAAAATGTATTTGTGAGGTTTGCTTGTGTTGAAAATGTATTAACAGTGCTCTGCTGGACAGAAAAGAAATATACATAAGTGTAATAACTGATTAAATGTGTGCATTTTGAATATTGAAATGAATATATTGTAACAGAGGATACTGGAAGAGAAGAGGTTAATCACAATACAGCTGCAGCTAACTTTGACAAATATTCTGAAATTAAATTACTGGACCTAGGCCATAAAGATATTGTCTCACAGTTTTGAATGAATCCAGAGATGCAGTGTCTGAAAGAAGTATAGTTTGTCTCTGTAGGAAGAGTGAAAGTGTTTATGGTTTTATGACTTCCAGAAGCTGCAGCAGATTTTAGCAAGCTGTATGTTTGTGTATTATTGGCACATATGAGCTAAATCCTGACAGCTTCTAGCTAAGGGGGGTAGCATAGGAACCAAATGTCAAATGACTAGATGTGTGATGTCATTTTGTAATCAATCACTAAAAATAATGTTTTAATACTAGCTGAGACTGAATTCTCATTGCAGTCTGTTTTTGGAACCTGACAAGAAAGTAAAACCGCTCACCTACTTCATCTTGGCTTGATCTAGTAAGTGAATCAGGGAATAGTAATTCTTTAGATCAGTCAGGGAAATATAGTGAGATTAGTTAAGTACTGCTTTTCTGTATCTGTGTGAATCTATTCATCTGTGTTATTTTAATATTTCCTGTGATGAAAACTTTGGTGTTTATTGTAAATAGATATTTAGTATTTTCATGTTTTTTTATTATTAAATATATTTAAACTTTTCATTGTGGCTGGTCTCTTAGAGAATATTTTTAACTTTGAGAGGACTTAAATTTCTTTGGTGAAACTGTGGTCACTTCTGAAAGCCTTACTGCATTGGCCGAACAGTATATGTTGTATTAATATTAATTTCACTCAGTATAATTGGGTACCCTTATAAGAGCCTTTGAGTAGCTAGCTTTGGAGTGTCTGGTGGTGGTGTAACTACCTTATAGTCTGGGCAGAAGGGGGCATAGCTAATAAATCTGTGCCAGCCTTTCCCAGATGTGTGAGAAAATCAAATCTCAGAGATTGTGTGTGATGTTCATCGTGTTACACTGCTGCAGTCATTACACTTGGGTTATCATGCCGTCAGGCGGTTCCCCAGTCAGGCCAAGTTCCAAAGTCTTGGTCCGGCATCGGTTGCTGTCGCCTCCTCCCTGACGTCAGTGCGACAGGGGTATACAAGATGCAGCCGACACCATTTTCTTCAGTCTTTCTTGCCACGCAGTGCCCGAAGCAAAAGCAGTTTGCAAGTGCCAGTCGGCCGTCTCCTGAGATTTTCATTCCAAATCCAGAACCGAAGTCTTCTACAAAGCTAAATACCCTGTTGGGGAAACTTTTTCTTGCCTCAGACCGATGTCAGTAAAAGTTAATAACTGTATTTCTTGTGGGAAGCAAATACCTCATTAATATTTCCATTCCTATTGTATCCCATGCCTAGGCCCAGACCACGACGTCACTGGTTGTCGGTTTTGTGCTAGGTTTAACAAGTGCACTATTAAACGTCGGTTTGATTTTGCCCAACATTATTTTGGTAGAAAATTCAATTATACCATGCCGTCGGATCCGAGGCCCAAAACTGATGACGAAGCCTCTTCTAGGCCAGTCGCCTGTTCTCCGGTTTTCAGAGAGGCGCCTTCGCAGCCCTGATGACCACTTCTGTAGAACCACAGGCCACCTCTGACTCCCACGTGGAGATGGCTGGGCCTTCGGACGAACAAGTTATTCAGCCTACCGAGACGAACCTGTCAGAGGGATTCGGAGTAGCTGAGCAACCCGTAGCTTCAGAGGGTGTCTTCAGACCTACTCAGTTAAGCATTAAACCCTCAGCTAAGTCTAAGCCTCCTTTAAAATCAAAGAAACAAATACAGCATTCTCCAGGGCAGGCCTCCATGCCTAAAAAACAAGGTCAAAATGTCCGAAGACCTAATCACTCTGATCAGTGGGTCACATCCCCCTCCTGATAAAAGGCCTGGACAGGACGCAAACTATGACTCATTCAACCAGGTGTCCATCTCTTCTGATTCATCCTCAGACCTAGGATACTCTTTACCCCCTTATGAGGATTCTGATGCTGAGGAATCAATTCCATCAGCCTCACCACCTGAGGACTACTCCTTTGGGGAAACCCTACATACCATGAGGGAGCATTTCCACTGGGAAGGCCAGGATTACTCAGAATCCAAGAAAAGGCTCAGATACTTCCTTTTATTACCTCAACACAGACCCCTTGCTATTCCGCCAGTGTTAGATATTGTGGATGATGTGTACACTGAATCCAGCTTAAATCCTGATTCCTTACCTCCAGCCCCTGTTAAACCTGACAGATACTACATTGTCCCTGACTCACATAAATTTCTGTATAAAAGCCCTGTAGCTGACCCTGAAACTATTTCTCAGGGACCCAAAGGAGTTAAGGCCTCATCAGCTAAGAATCCAGTTCCCTCTGACAGAGATTCCAGAGCATTAGACAGATGGGGAAAGAAAGTATATACGTCTGCAACTTTAGCAATGAGAGCCTTAAATTGCCAGTTTCACATGCTAAAATATCAGCATTTTTTACTGTCTCAGTTAAAACAAAAAATGCTTCCAGAATTAGATCCTCCTAATTTTAAAGAAATGCAGGATTTATTGCATGCAGCTGAACAAATGGGAAAGCATACTTTGCAATGTGGTTTTGATTCTCTAGAAGCCTCCTGCAGAGCAGCAGTTACAGGCTCTGTCATTATTGGATGCACCTTTGCAGCAGGATGTGTTATTTGGAGTTAAGGCAGAAGAGGTATTAAAGAAAATGGAGGATAAGGCAAAATCTATGCAAACGGTGAAGGATTTCTTACAGGTTCAGCCTCCTAGATTTAGCAGAAACTGGCCAACTAAGAATTGGTCCTTTCCAATTACAGACAGACCTCAAAGGGGAAGATACAGACGTCCAAGAGGTAGAGGTCAAACACAAGGCCCTTACAGGCCTCGACAATGGGTTGCATCAGGCCAGAAAGAAGGGGAAGACAGGCCCCAATCATATAAAAAGCAGCTCCAATGACTTCCCACTACAGCTGCCAAACAAATCCCTCTTGGCAGCCCCCTTGGGAGGAAAACTGGCACTCTTCTACCACAATTGGCAAATGATCATCAAAGACAAATGGGTTCTCAACATTGTATTTCAAGGTTACAGGTTCCAGTTTCACACTCTGCCAAGGTTAAAAGGAATGCCAAATCTGCCACCAAATCAATGGTCAGAGGCTCAAAAACAAATTACAGCACTCATGGATATGAGAGCAATTCAACAGGTACCATCACAGGAGCGAGGACAAGGATTTTACTCAAGACTCTTTCTGGTACCCAGAAAGGACAAAGCCTGGAGGCCCATTCTGGATCTTTCATCTCTAAACACTTACCTGGATGTTCCGAAATTCAGAATGTTGACACAACAGCAGATTCTTCCCATGTTGGGCAAGAAAGCTTGGCTCGTGACTTTGGACCTCAAGGAGGCATACCTACATGTCCCTATCAGACAAAACTGCAGAAGATACCTCAGATTCATAGCTGGTTCAATACACTACCAATTCTCTGCACCGCCCTTTGGTTTATCTACTGCGCCCAGGGTCTTCACAAAGTGCCTGGCACCAGTAATTGCATTTTGCAGACAGAAAGGAATTCAAATTTATCCGTACCTGGACGACTGCCTGATTCAAGCAGAGAGCAAAGCCATTCTTCTAAAGCATCTGGCATTTGTAAAAAAGTTAAGTTGCCTGGGGTACACAGTAAATGAAAAGAAATCAAAACTAGTGCCCTCACAAGAGATTATATTCCTGGGTGCCAGCTTGAACACAATGGCCCAGATGGCTTATCTCACGCCAGACAAGCAAGGACAACTGACTCAATACTTTCAATTGATGGCAACAGAGACCCAACTCCCTGCAAGAAAAATTCTGCAGGCCTTGGGTTACATGGCATCCTGCATACTACTAATTCCATATGCCAGACGCATATGAGGAAACTACAATGGTACCTAAAGAATGTATGGTCTCAACACTGTCAAAGTTTGGAAACAGTTATAGCACTAATCCCTTGCCTTCAACAGGAGTTTCAATGGTGGGCTCAAGCTTGTCACCTCAACAAGGGGCAGTCTTTTACACAACCCACAGCCAGGCAAACATTGACAACAGATGCATTGGATTACACCTGGGGAGCACACATGGCAGGCAAATGTATTCAGGGCACGTGGCCCGCAGAACAAAGGCATCTTCACATCAATCAAAAAGTGATGCTAGCTGTACAAAATGCCCTTATAGCTTTCAAGGACCTGCTGCATCCAGGACAACTGCTGCTAAAGACAGACAACACCACAGTTATGTGGTACATAAACAAGCAAGGGGGCACTCACTCCTACCCCCCCCCCCGTGCAGACAAGCTATGACCTTGTGGAACACAGCTATAAACCTTCAATTTCATCTGCAAGCACAATACCTGCCAGGAGAGAAAAACACACTGGCAGACGACTTAAGCAGAAACATCATGGATCCACACGAATGGGAATTGAATCCACAAATATTCAGAATGATAACACAGAAATGGTGGAGCCCGGACATAGATCTGTTTGCATCCCCAATAAACTGCCAGCTACAAAAATTCTGCACAAGGAGTTACCATCCACAAGCATGGAAATTGGATGCCCTCTCATTCAGCTGGGAGAACCTACAAGTATAAGCTTTCCCACCACTACCTCTCCTGCCAAAGGTACTCATAAAAGCCAGGCAAGAAGAGCCAAAGATGATCCTGATTGCACCAGACTGGCCACGCCAGCATCTTAAGGAGCTTAGCACAAGAACCACCCTGGATTTTGCCTCAAATCCCACATCTGCTGACTCAGCACAACAATCAAATACTACACAGCCAGCTAAAAACCTTAAACCTAGCTGCATGGAAGATTCCTTATTCAAGCAAGCAATGCCTCTCTCCAAGGCTGTTATGGATGTCATTCTGGAGGCCAGAAGGCCTAGTACCAGGAAAGCCTATTCGGATAAATGGAAGAGATTCTGTGCCTGGAACCAAGCTCACAGCTTTGACCCTCTTGTCCCAAACATTCCTCAGATACTACAATACTTAACTGAGATGCTGGACAAAGGCCTCTCCTTCTCATCCATCATGATCCACGCCTCTGCCATCTCTGCTCATTACAACACGGATCCACCAATTTTCTCTAATCCTCTGTTAAAACAGTACCTCAGAGGGGCTAAAAACATAAGACCGCCCAGTAGAGCACCTATTCCAACTTGGGACCTCAACTTTGTTTTGGAAAAACTAACTTTACCTCCTTTTGAGGCAGCTAACACAGCAGAATTAAAATATATCTCTTGGAAAACTGCTCTGCTCCTGGCAATAACATCAGCATAAAGAGTTTCAGAATTACAGGCACTAATGGCAGTGGAACCTTTCCTCATTTTCCACCAGGACAGGGTGTCTTTAAGAACTAACCCTACGTTTATGCCAAAGGTGGTATCCAGTGTGGCTCTAAACCAAATTATTCACCTGCCAACTTTTTATCCTAAACCACAGAATAAAGGGGAGAGACTACTGCACTCTTTGGACATTCACAGGCAGTTACGCTTCTACTTGGACAAAACCAAAGCTTTCAGAAAATCTTAGCAATTATTGGTAGCATATGCTGCAGGAGCACAGGGAAAAGCCATTTCAAAACAGACTACCTCGAAATGGATAGGACATTGTATATGTTTCTGCTACACATACCATGGAAAACCTGTTGGATAGGACATTGTATATGTTTCTGCTACACATACCATGGAAAACCTGTATCTAGCAGCATTAGATCTCACGCCACCAGGGCAACAGCCACTTCAACTGCCTACCTCATGGGAGTACCTACCAAGGATATTTTGGAAGCAGCAACTTGGAGTTCTGTACATACCTTCACCAAGCATTATCATCTGCCTCTATACTCTAAATCCAGAGCTGGCCTTGCCACTGCAGTGCTGCAGGGCCTTATAGCCACCCCTAATGCCTTATAGAACCAGCCACCCTACCTCAGCTTTGGGATTCTACCCAAGTGTAATGACTGCAGCAGTGTAACACGATGAACATAGTACAGTTTTGTACCTACCATAAATGTAGATGTTCGAGTGTATACACTGTTGCAGTCCAGGTTACCCTCCCTCCTTCCCCTCTTACTGGCTGGTACGTACCTATGTCTACTACCTTTACTACCTATGGGAAGTATTTGCTGGTAGCTGTAAGTTGTTTTTTGCTTTTCTTATGTATGTTTTATTAGCAGTTGGAATTGCCTACCTATTTAGAGGCACCTGACATCTGGGGCAAGAAAAACTGAAGAAAATGGTGTTGGCTGCAAATCCTTTTATTCTCAGCTCCCCCCAACACCCCTCAAAAGGTTGCTTTGGATTAATTTCCTTCTGAAGATGAGGAGGTTTCTGACTTGGATCATTCCCAGGCATATTCATCTAAAACTCACTTCCCTGACCAGTTCCATTTCAGAGAATGAAAACTTCCTTTCTCTTGACTCTGTTGTGGAGGTAGTTTCTTTTGCTGAGACAATGTTAAACATGATGAAACATTTTGAGTGGGAGTCTTGGTGGATTACAGAGGTTTAGAAAAGATACTACAACCTTTTGGATATAGGCACTCCTGCCCCTTCCCTAGTACCCCCTGTTCTTAAGTCCTTGGATGCCTTTTAAGCCACTTCTCCTGCCCCTGACTGCAACCTCCTGCCCCCAAAAGAACAGACAGAAGTCCCTGAAGATATTAAACTGTGTAAAATCCTGTGCCAGATTCCTCTGCAGTACCTCTCTCTTTTGATAAACTTTCTGAACTACTACCAATGCCCGTACCTTCCCTTCAGACAAAGTTAGTACAGCTGTGGCTAGATGGGGGTAAAACATTTTGTACCTCCTTTGGCATTCAGGACTATAAAGTACCAAACCCAAATGACCACTATTTGATATCCATTCTCAAATCCTTAAACAAGGTAGTGGTGGACTACAAGGGACTGATTCTAAACAACAAATGTCTTTAATCAGGCTACACAAGTAGCCGGATATGGCACTAAATGTAGATCTGAAGTTGTTAATCTTCTTCCCATTCATCACTGATGGGTTCAGTTCCGAGCCCTCGAACTGAGTCGGCCTTATACCAAGCTTGCATGCACCAAAAACTCTCGAGCTAAGCTGATACCCACAATGCCCTTTACTCGTTACCTTAGATCTCGGTTGCCGCACAGCCATATAGCAGCATTTCACCCAGCTCTCTAGCTAAGTGATTTTTCTTGTACATTTACAACTTTTTGTGAAAGTATTTTCCTGTTTATAGTCTGTTCTCGATATCTCTATTGTTTCAGCTCTACCCACAGGTATCTCTTTCTTACCATTGTTGATATTTTCTAACTTTCTACCCTTGTGGTATCTTATTACCATTGTTGGTATGTCCTTTCTCTTTTTACTTCTCCATTTGCTCCACTTTCTTCACTCTTTCCCTTTTGTGTGAGAGTGTGTTCTGTTATGTCAGAAAAGAAGGGAACTACAGGGTTTAAACACTGCTCTTCTTGCAGTGGTAAACTTCCTAATAGTGACCTCCATGAAGAATGTGTGTACTGTTTGGGGGTTCCGCATTTGTCGGCCAAACCCCCGTGTGATATTTGTGCTAGCTTTTTTTTTTTTTGTAGGTACTAGGCTATCTGCCCGAGGGCATTTATAAGCCTAACCAGAGTGTGTCGGCTTTCGCCACCCCATTGATTAACTGATCCTCTGTCAAGCAGAGCCAATAAAGTGATCCCAGGGGTGTATTTTCTGTTACCCATCCACTCATCAAGGTTTTTCTTGAAGAGTGTTAGTGAGGGACTCTGAGCGGATGCTGAATGAACGTCTGAATAAACTGATTTTGAAGGGGCTGCTTGCTTCTCCTTTTTCAGAGGATATTTATGTTATGGAGGTCTTGTCCCCTCCTTCTGTGGACAAGAAACATCCTCACTCTGACCCCTCTTCACTGGCCAGTGTTAGAGGAAAAAGCCATAAACACAAGGCCCAAAAGTCTTCCTCAGAGCGCCGTACTGCCTCCTTGGTTCCGACTACTACATTGGTTCTGAGCTTGGCTCCATAGAAGCTTACTGAGGTTGCCTCGGCGCCTACCACGGCACCGATTACTATGATGCCGTCTACTGCCTCTGTTCCGATCAACTTATCTGTTTCTGTCTCGGCACCATCGCCCATTTCCGCTCCGATACCAGTTCTGACAACAACCTCGGAACCGTTTTTGTCCTTCACCCCTGTTATGAACTCTGCTCCGAGCCTGTTCTCGGCTCCAACCATACCGTTGTTGCCGGTTTCTAAATTGGAATCTTCGGTGCCATTCGGTGATACACCACAGACCCAATACTCCTCGACTGTGGACCCGTTTGCCAGACAAGCCTACAGCCCCTTTTTGGACTGGCCTGATTACCCTCAGGGGTATCGGTGAGATCCACCAGGAGCCTTTCAGAATTGGATGTGGTGCGCCTTTTTAACCAGCTGCTGACCGCCAGGGGAATTTCAAATCCACCTAGACCCTATCCCACTCCAGGCTTTGGGTCTATCACTCCAGCAACCCCTACTTACTCTCCTTCCTTGGATCCCTCAGTTCCAAGGTGCATTTATCCAACGTTTTCTAGAGGGCCCCCTTCTGCGCCAACAACGACAGTGTCTGAGGCCCCTTTGGGTGTCTGTTCTGTCGGAACCCACCCTCTTTCAATCTCATGCTTGGGGGGTGGAACCTCTGGTTCCGGTATCAGTTCCAACAATGTTGTCGGTCTCAACTTTGGATCCGAGGGTGACTACTGCTCCGAGTTTGCTTGAGGCTCCGTCCCTGGGAGCAGACCATGTGGAACGGTGTGTGACCCCATTTCCGATTTTGTCGTCTTTGGTTCTGGGCTCCCACTCCTCTTTGGGCGGGCCCACTTTCCAGGTAATGGCGAGGGTGCTTGCTTCTAGCAATCCTCCTATGTTGGTTATCCCCCCAGTTCCTTCTGAGCCACAGCTTTCAAAGGCCACCCCCAGGACTCCAAGAGCACAAGGCCCAGGAAACCCCTGCCTAGGGTATTTCCCTTTCTGAGTCTTCTTCGGATGCTCCCACCAAAGAACCCCCTCAGAAACGGGTGTGTAAGAGGAAACACATGGACTCCCCAGAGGAGTCCATCACGGAAGATATGGACTATGATGATGGGGAAGGGTCCCCACAGTCACCCCCTGACAGTGTCTCCTTTAGAGACATCATGGAAATCTTGAAACAGAGGGGTGACTGGAAGCCCTTCAACCCTTCCTCTGAGGAATCCATATTCCTGCAGGACTTTCACTCTCGGCCCTCTACTACTTGGGTGACCCCCCCCCCCTACAAATGAGTTGGTTAAGCTCATCATGCAATGGGCTTGGAAGAACCCAAACCCCATTGAGGCCATCCCCAGGAGATCAGACAAGGTACTCTCCCCTCCAGAGGATCAACCCCATTGGTCTAAAGGTTTGCCAGTGGACGCAATGGTGGTGGCAGCAGACACGAAAAAGGATCTTGCTGAAGAGAGTCTTGCTGTTCACCTGCTAAACAGAGAGTCCTGGGCAGTGGACAATTTAGGGAAGCAAGTTTTTGCATCAGCGACCTTTGCAGTTAGGTCTCGGAATGTTTTGGCACATTTTACGAGGCTCCAGAGAGGTCTTGTCTCCAAACTCTCTGGAACCCTTGTGGGCCAAGTATCGGATGGAGCATGAGATAAAGTTGCTTCCCAACTTGCCACCCTAGAGTCATTATCCAGTTCATCCATGAGGTTGCTGACACACGCAACCGAAGGAGCAGCTAGAGCTGCGGGTGCAGGCGTATTCATAAGATGTCACACCTGGATGCGCATTTGTGACCTTGCGGACTCCAAGTCTTCCTTTTTAAATGCCCCTATCAAGCCATCAGCTCTCTTTGGTGCTAAGGTCAAGGATACATTAGCCAGGTGCGAGCAAGATGGGAAGACCTTGTCTGCCATTGGCCTATGCTTTTCCAAACCTCAGCATTCCTTCTCCAGGAACCAGAGGAGCAAGAAGATGTGGCAGAAGAAGTCTCAAGGTCCTTTCCGAGATGCACATGGTGAGGACTCCTCCAGAGGCAGAGGGGGTTCCAATAATGGAAGACACCCCTTTTGGGGCAGAGGGGGTTCCTGGAACCAGGGCTCCAGAGATTCCTTCTCGAGTAGACCGTATCAGCGTTCCTGAGGTGCTGCCCGATTGCTTTCCTCTGGAAGCAGTCAGAGTGCATTTTTCTCTGCACCAAACCGCCTGGCTCTCCATTACAAATGATCAGTGGGTGCAGAGAATCATTACGAGAGGCTACCATATTCCCCTAATAGCTTATCCAAGACCTCCGAAATCCCTTCCTGATGTTCCAACCAGTCAAAGGGAGGGGACAGCTTCCGAAATATGAAAGCTATTTCAAAAATGAGCCATCCAACAGGTCCCCCCCAGATCAGTGCGGATCAGGGTTCTACTCAAGATTATTTTTGTTGCCAAAGAAAACTCAACCAACTAAACAAATCGGTAAATCAGACCAAATTCCGTATGATTCAAACCATCCTCCCCTTTCTGCAGGAGGATGTGTGGATGTGCTCATTAGATCTCGGGGATGCATTTTTCCATATCAAGATGGACAAGTGCTCCAGGAGCCTCCTTTGCTTCCGGTTGGGAGCCAATCACTACCAATTCAGAGCCCTGCCTTATGGTCTCTTGACGGCCCCCAGAGTGTTCACAAAATGTCTTGCAGTGGTAACAGCTCATCTGAGACTTCAGAGATTCCAGGTGTTTCTGTACCTAGATGATTGGCTCCTCTCCACCCCCACCAAGCATCTTCTGGTCAAGGCCCTCTGCTACACCCTGGTTCTAGCAGAGTCACTAGGCATCACCATACATTGGGAGAAATCCAACCTTCAACCATCACAACTGGAATTCATAGGGGCAATATTCAACACCCAGTCAAGCCTGATCTCACTTCCTCTCCACAGGGTTCAGAGACTAAGGGCCCAAGTTCAAGTGATACTCTGTCAAAGAAAGGTGTCTGCAAGGGAAGTTCTCCAAGCCTTGGGATATATGGCTGCCACCATCCCTATTGTTCCCTTAGCCAGACTACACATGAGATTACTACAATGGCTCCTTCAGGCCTAGTGGGTACCCGTAGTCTTCACCCCCTGAACTCACAGATTCTCATCACTGACACTTGCAAACTAGATCTCCTCTGGTGGATGAGTATGGATGAAAATCTTTGGTGTTGCCCCTTCCAGTATCTCCAGCCTAGCGCTACGGTGATAATGGTTGCTTCCCTGATGGGGTGGGGGGCCACTTCCAGGGAAAGTCAGTCCAAGGCACGTGGTCCGATGTAGAGGTCAACTTGCATATCAGTGTCCTGGAGTTAAGAGTGGTGCTGTTGGTGTTGCAAGCTTTTCATCTGCTCCTTCCATCTGGAGTGATTGCTGTCCAGTCAGGCATGTCAATGGTTTGGTACATAAACAGGGAGGGAGCATATCCTACCCCCTATGTTGCAAAGCCATGAGAATCTGGCAGTGGGCAATAGCTTCCAACCACTTTCTGATCACAACGCATATCCCGGGGTGCTCCAACGTGATTGCAGACTGAGCAGATGCATTCTCCATCCCCACAAGTGGTCTCTCAACCAAAGTGTGGTGGTGGAAATTTTCAGCCATTGGGGCCAGCCATGCTGTGACCTTTTCGCCTCCCCCTCAAACACAAAATGCAGCAACTATATTGCCCTCTTTCTCCCTCTCAGGGAGTCACCGAGAGACGCTTTGGTTCACGATTGGCCCACTGGTCTCCTTTATGCTTATCCTCCGATTCCTCTGATCTTCCTTGTTCTAAGGAAAGTGATTCGGTTGAGAAGCAAAGTGATCCTCATTGCCCCATTCTGGCCTCGTTAGGTATGGTTTCCCTTCCTATGACCTCATCTGTTACAACCTCCTTGGATTCTAGACTCTCGTCAGGACCTCATATCTCACCCACAAGGGCTGACTCCCTCGAATCTGTCCACTCTCAAGCTGACAGCTTGATTTCTCCACTTCCATTAGTTGGCAGGCAGGAAACTCTCTCTTCACCTGTACGTGATGATATCTTGGCCTCTCATAAACAATCCACCAGGAAACTGTACAGGGACAAATGGAAAAGATTCTCTATTTGGTCACATATTCAGAAGCTAGACCCGTTTTCAGCCCCCGTAGCCACTATTCTTCATTATCTGACTGAACTGATCGACAATGGGGCCTCAGCTTCCACCATTTGAGTCCATCTAGCAGCTGTTTCCAACTTCCATAACGGGTCAGATGGGTCAGACCTTCCTCAAGGGTGTTTTCCACAGCAGGCCTCCCATCAGACAGCCAGTGGAGACATGGAATTTGTCCTGGGTTCTGCAGTCTCTCTCTCTCTGCCCCCTTTTGAGCCAGCTGTGACATGTGATCTAAAATTCCTGTCATGGAAATCCTTATTTCTGGTGGCTATAACTTCAGCCAGAAGAATTTCTGAATTACAAACATTATGTATCAAGAGCCCTTATCTGATCTTTCATAAGGACAGAGTATCACTTTGTACTAACCCATCCTTTCTCCCCAAAGTGGTTTCTGAATTTTCGATTAATCAGTCCATTGAGCTCCCTGTGTCCTTCCCAAATTATTATAACAAGGGAGAATACTGCTTACATTCCTTGGAAGTTCATTGACAATTACGTTTTTATCTGGATAGAACTAAATCCTTTCGCAAGTCGGACCAGCTTTTCATCTCCTTTGTGGGTCCTAGAATGTGAGGCGCAGTATTGAAAGTTACCTTGTCTAAATGGGTCAGGGATTGCATTGCCTTCACATATTCACTTACGGAGGGATCTAAGCCTGGTCAAATCAAGGCTCACTCAACTAGGGCTATTGCAGCATCTGTTGCTTTCTACTCTAGGGCCTCCATAGATGAAATTTGTGCAGCAGCCATTTGGGCTAAGCCCCACACCTTTATCAAACATTACAAATTGGATCTGATCTCCAGGGGAAGAGCGGCCTTTGGTTCAATAGTTCTCAGGAATGTTCTTCCATAAGGGCCACCCAGCTTCTCAAAGTAGCTGGGGACGCGGTCCCATCAATGATGAATAGGAAGAAGATTAACAACTTAAGATAAAGAAGTTATGTCTTACCATAACGTTCCATCTGAGTTGTTGATCTTCTTCCAGTCATCACACCCTCCCTCTGACCCCCTCCAAAGGTTCCTGGTGGATCTTCTGGGTCTTTGTGGTGTATTAGGGTTTCTGCGCAGAGATGGCCTTTGACTTATTTCTTCTTTATGTTGCATGCAAATTCGATCTGAGGTAACTGAGTAAAGGGCATTGTGGGTAGCAGCTTAGCTTGAGAGTTTTTGGTGCACACAAGCTTGGTATAAGGCCAACTCAGTTCGGAGGGCTCGGAACCGAACCCATCAGTGATGACTGGAAGAAGATAAACAACTCTGATGGAACATTATGGTAAGACATAACTTCTTTTTTATGATGTAGAGGCCTTTTCCAGAGCAGCTGCTACTGGTTCCACCATGGTTGGCTGTACAATCAACTCATTCCTGAGGACTTGAAAGCTAAAATTATAGATTCACCTTTAGACAAAAAAAACACCTTTTTAAACCTTGGACATCTAAGCTTTTCAAAACCTTTCAACAGCAGGACAGAACTATGAAGGGCTGCAAACAGCTTCTATTAACCTCTATACCCAGGTGCTAGAGGTATTACATCAACAAAACCCACCTCTTTTCTTAGAAGAGATCCCAGGCACAGCAAGAAAGATAGGAAGGCTCCCAGAAAGAGATTACCAGAGAAACCACAGAGAGATTTCTCTTCTGGGAGGCCTCCCTTTGGAGACAAGTCTCTGTGACTATCTACAAAGTCTCACATGCACCCTTCCCACCACCCAGGCCCTTCCACTCTCAAAAAGGCTCAACCAGATGATCACCATGTGATAAAAGATTACTTCACACCAATGGGTGCTTTCAGTTATAAAAAAAAAAAAAAAAAAAAGAGTACATTATATCATGGATGGAAATCCCTCATCTAAATTACATGCCACCCTCTCCCCACAACCAGATGTACCTGCTTACACTCTTCCTATGGGAACTAGAGGCATAAGACACAAAAGAAACAGTACCCCATGAATGTTTGTGAAAAGACTTTTGCTTCAGAGTTTTCCTTGTACCAAGGAAAGAACGTCAGTGGAGACCCATACTGTATCTCTAAATACAACAAAAAGACCAGAGATCTAAAATAAACTTTAATACTGTCTCTAGAGCCTAAGCTAATAAGTCTTCAAGGTGATCATACTAGATTTCTCCCCGCTAAACACTTTTCTGAAAGTGCCAACTTTCAAAGTTCTCACCATACAGACCCTGCTTCCATTTATTCTACCTCAGGCTTTTTTAGTTTCTCTAGATCTAAGTTATACCTGCCTCCATATTCCATCTCACCCCCCTGCGGGAAATTCATGAGGTTTTGTGCTGGGTCATTTCACTTTCAGTTTACTGCTTTGCCTTTTGAGTTTTCCTCGGCCTTGAATGTTTTTATTTGTCGAACACAGGGAATTCTGACTTTTCCCTACTTAGATGACTTGTTAATTCAAGCTTCCTCTCCTCAGATACTCCTGCAACACCTCCAACTAACCTTATTTATTTATTTATTTATTTACATTTGTTGACTGGGAGTGTCCAACTGGACATAGGTCCTTTTTCAGCGGAGGCCCAGGGAGAAAAGCTCCACAGTTAAAATAAACAGACAGTAGTTACATTGGATTACATAGTGATTAACAATTTAACATAGCAATTACTTGCAACATATTTCAGATGAAGAACATAGTACATCAGTAGACAACTAGAATCTTTATCTGTGAAGTACATAATAGACATTAACAAATGTTACAATAAAAAGTTCCTGCTGTAATCAAGGTAGTTAGTGGAGTGGAAAGAAAGGTAGTAGTTGGATGGGTTGGGTGATATTAGAGTGGGAGTTGCAAGGGCATAGCCAGCATGTTTTTAAGTGCACTTTTAGTAAAGTTTTGAAGTGGGTGCATGATGGTATGGAGGTAATTGTGGGTGGGAGGAAGTTCCATAATTTGGCTATGGTGCAAAAGAATAGTGCTTCACCAGCAGAGTTGTTGGCTTTAGTGATCTGCAAGTGATTTTTGTTGCTGGATCTTAGTGGTCTGGTGGTGCAATAGGGTTGGAGTAGATTCTGGAGGGATGGGACATTTAGTGGATGGTTTACTAGTTTGTGGGTGAGTGAGAGATGATACCATTGAAGGAGGTGAGTGAGTTCAAGCCAGCCCAGTTCAGCAAGTGAGAGACAGTGGTGACTACGGTAGGATGCCCCTGTGGCAAATTTGGCAATTTTGTTGTAGCAGGTCTCTAGCTTGTTTAGATCGCATTGCCTTAGGTTGGTATATATTGGAGAGGCATAAAGTAGGGTGGAGATAAGGTGGGAATTTGCTATTGAAATCTTTGCTGCATTGGTGAGAAGTTGCTTATTTCTGTATAACGCTCCTAGTTTTTTGTGGACTTTTTTATGGTCATGGATATGTGAATGTCAAATGTTAGTCTATTTCCACTCCTAGCAATTTGGTGTGTTCAGTTGGGTATATAGTGGTGTCTTTTCCTGTGATGTTAAAGTGAGAGTTGTTTTGAGTATGTTTGGTGGGTTGGAAGATAAGTAGTTTAGCTTTGTTTGGGTTGAGTATTACTTGGGCATCAGATCACCAAGTTTCAACAGAGGAAAAGGCTCCCTGTGTGACTTTTTGCAGTTTTGGTAGGGACTGGGCTGAGCAGATGATGGTTGAGTCATCTGCGTATTGTATGAGTGTGCCATGTTTGGTGGCAAAGGCTAGATTATTGGTGAAAACAGAGAAGAGTAGGGGGTCCAAGGATGGATCCTTGGGGATCCCCTATGGAGACAGGTAGTTGAGGAGATATGTAATTCTGCCATACAATGGATTGTTGGTGGTCAGACAGGTAACTCTGAAACCAGTTGGTGACTGATTGAGAAAAAGATGTTATTGAGGACAGAGATAAGTTGTTTGTGTGGGACCATGTCAAATGCTTTAGATAGGTCTAGGAAAGTAGCAGAGGAGAGATGGCCATTGTTTTTATGCTGAAGGATAGTGTTAGTAAAGGAGAGTAAGGCAGTGGTGGTGCTATGGTTTGGTCGGAAACCATGCTGAGCACTGGAAAGGAGGTTGTTAGTAAGGAGGTAGTCTGAGACCTGAGAGTGCATGCATCTCTCTAGTATTTTGGAGAGTGGAGAGAGAATAGCTATGGGGCAGTAATTGCTTAGTTCTGTGGAGGGTCCGCCTTTGTGGAGGGGAATTATATGTGATATTTTCCACAGTGTGGGAACGTAACTTTCTGACAGAGATCGGTTAATCAAGATGGATACTGGGTAGGCCAGAGCATCAGCTGTGATTTGTAGGTATTCACTTGGAAGGTTGTCTGCTGCTAATTTGGTGGGCTTAAGTTTAGTTAAGAGTTTTTTATGTTGGAGGTAGGTACAGGAGAAAAAGAGAAGGCAGTGGGGAGATTGATAGTTGAAGGTGTGGGTTGGAGGGGAGGGGGGTTGTGTTGTTTAGCTAGTGATAGTATGGCTCGTGTGAAGTGTGTTTTGAATGAAGTAGCAATATTTTCTGAGGAGTGAGGGATGTTAGGTGGAGGGGTACTGACTTTACCTAGGTGGAGGATGGAGTTTAAGGAGGACCAGAATTGTTTGGGGCTGTGTTGTGAGGAGTCTAGGGCAGACTGGTAGTATTGGAATTTGTCCTGTTTTATTACCTTTTTGACTCTATTGGGAAGTTCTAGGAATTTCTGTCTTGTTGAGGGGGTTTTGGTTTTGCGCCAGTGCTCCCAGGCTTTATCCCCATTTTTCATTTCTGACTTAGTGGTTTTCTATAGCCATGGGGAGGGTTGTGCTTTGGTTCTGGAAAGTCTTATGGGGGCATGGTAATTAAGGATGTTCAGGAAGGTAGTATTAAAAAATTCAACTGCGTTATCAAGACTGAGGTACTTTAGAGGATGCCAGTTACATTCTTTGAGGGATGAGATGAATGTGAGTGGGTTAAAGTTTAGTTTTTTTATGTATTTGATGGTAGATGACAGGTTTAGCTTGGTATAGGTATTTTTTGAGTAGGAATGTTGGGGAATGATCACTGAGGCTATCTGATAAGCAGCCTCTTATATATGACTGGGGGCTCTTACTAACTAGTATCAAATCCAGGGTAATGTGCTTGCTGGAGTTTTTATTTATCCTGGTTGGCGACTGGACTAGTTGGGTGAAACCATGAAGGTTTACATGATGGGTTGGATGGTTGCCAGAACAGGATTGCCAGTCAATATTGAAATCACCTAAAATTATAGTTTCTTGGGGGAGATGGTGGGTAGACCAGCTGAGGAGGTTTTCTAGTGGAGGGATGTTTTGGCCAGGTGGGAAGTAGCATCCAATTATGTTGATGGTTTTGTTTTGGTTTATTTTGAGGTTTGTATATATTATTTCTTCATTGCCTATTTGTGGAGCTGATGATTTTAAGATCTGGATGTTTAGATGCTGTTTAAATATTATAGCTACACCGCCTCCTTTCTTGTTTAGCCGGTCTACTCTTAGTGTGCCGTAACCTGTAGGGAGTATTTGCTCACTGATAATGTGAGGTTTTAGCCAGGTTTCTGTCAGGATGACTATATCTGGGAAGTATTCAACATCATTTCACAGTTGGGGTTCATCAACTGCAAGAAGTCAGCCCTACATCCAACTCAGAGCTCAGTTATCCTGATAGACTTGTATCTTTCGGCTTTTCCCGGTTAGGGGTCACCACAGTGGAACTCCGGTCTGCTAGTGATTGGCAGTAGATTTTTACATACCGAGTTGCCAGCCCTGACACACAACCTTCAATGAAGGTACGCTCATTCACGCACGTCTCCACACAGAAGATGCTTTAGCTGAGAATCGAACAGGACAGCGTCTTACTGTGAGGCGACAACACTACCGCAGCACCACCACCGCAGTACAACAGTTATCCTGATAGACTGAAATAAACTGAAAACCATAAAGATGCAGGCCTATCTGCCTCAGGAAAAAGTGCAGAGCCTTCCAAATTACCTTTCACAACCTGACCTAATTCAGCCAGTACTAATGGATTTGGGATGCATGGCAGCAATTATTCCAATGCTCCCTCTAGCTAGACTGTATATGAGGAAAATCCAATGGTACCTGAAAACAGTTTGGTCTCAGCACTGTCACCCTCTAGACATAGTTTTACTTTGTCTCAGGAGAGAATTGTTATGGTGGAGGGACCAGGTAATGCTCAATCCAGGACTTCACCCCACCGCTTACAGTTCAAGAAATGCACACCAATGCCACTGACAAGGTATGGGGAGCTTGGACAGGTGTACATCTTGCTTAGGGAAGATGGCAGTTAACACTACTAAAGGAGGACATCAACATGAAGGAGAGGAGGGCCCTCACCCAAGATCTTCATGTCTTTTCCCATGTCTGGAGACCAGGTCCCCTAAGAGACCAGGGTCATGTGGTACACAGAAACAAGGAGGAACCAGGTCTTGCCAACTGTGAAAATTAGAACAGAATGCCACCCAGAAAAACATGTCTTTAGTAGTCACGTACATCATTCCATCATAGAACAATGTGTTGGAAGATGCAATAAGCAGGACCCTGGAGGATCCTAACAAATGGACAGTCAACAAACAGGTCTTCCTGGACATTTTCCACCATTGGGGGACACCTCAGATAGACCTATTTGCTTCAGAGATCAGCAAACAGATCCCTCTCCTTTGCACCTGAACCCCTTGTCCCTCAGCTTAGAGGACAGGTGCTTTCAGTGGACAGGGAGATTCCTCTACCTCTCATCATAAAGGTTCTTCTAAAGGCACACAGAGAAATCCAAAACTCTTGCTAGTGATCCCTTCAGTCCAAAACAACATTGTTTTCCACTTTTTCCTCACAAGAACCAGCTACCACAAACTACCACTATAAGCAGATGTCATCACAGAGCAGAAGGGGTCACTGCTACACCCCAGTCTGTCATCCTTGAACCTATCTCTGTGGATGATAGGGTTTTAATTCCTTACCAGCACCACCTTTCAGAGAACGTAATTAAGGTTCTCAAAGAAGCCAGAAGACCCACCACTTGAAAATCCTACAGAGCCAAATGGAAGAGAATTTCCTTTTGGTGACACAGGAATGCACAGGATCCCAAAAACTCACAGGTACTTTCCATACTAAAATATCTGTATGAGCTCATGCATACCGGTCTGGCCTACTTTTCCATCAAAGCCCACCGGTCAGCCATTTCTGTGTGTCTACCCCACAATCTGCCTCTTATATCAAGACCTGGGGTTAGTTTGTTCCTTAAAAAGGTGCTGCATCTTACACTGCCAAGAAAGCCCATAATCCCTCCTTAGGATTTCAACTTTGTGCTAGAAAAACTTACTTTGCCTACTTATGAAACAGCAGTGTCAGCAAACCTGACAGTCTGCATCTGGAAAACTACTCTACTTCTGGCTCTTATTTCAGCAAGGATAGTCTCATGGCCATCCCACACTTTCTTATTTTTCACAAGAACAGGGTGACCTTGAGAGCTAACCCTTCATTCATGCCTAAAGCAGTTAATGAACTGTCACTTAACCAAGCTATAAATCTCCCTACCTTCTCTTCCAGCCTATAGAAGAGGATGGAAAGATTGCTACACTGTTGAAATGTACAGACAGTTAAGATTCCATCTGGAGAAAATCAAATGCATTAGAAAATATGACCAGGTTGTTCATCTTTATTCACATTGGGCCAACCAGTGTCTTAATAAACTATTACAAACTGGATCTCTAAGGCCAACTCCTCTTGTTACTCTCTACAAGGCAAGTCCTTGCCCTCACGCCCTTGAGCTCATTGTACCAGGGCAATAGCATCATCTGATGCATTAAAAAACAGGTAATAATTCCAACAAGGACAAAGAACAAAAGATGACTAGTCAGCACCTTGATGACCAACCACAGCATTCTACTGCTCCATAAAATAAATCCAAACAGTGTTTTAAACACCATTTGGATTTATTTTATGTAGTACTTGAATGTTGTGGCTAGCCGTCAAGCTGCTGACTAGTCATCTTTTGTTGTTTCAATCATCTGATGTATTATCAGGGTCTAAGACTGCCTAAAACCAGATCAGTACTTTTGGGCCTCTTTGACAGCTCTATGGCTCAGTAGCCAACTACCCTTACATCCCCTTCAGCTCAGGGAATCCTCCATTCATTATGGGTACTGCAACATTTCAGTCGAGACGTAGTGCAATTATGTAAGAACATACCATGATAATAGATGTCCTACTGATCATTGTTGCAGTATTCCTTCCCTCCTTCCTGCTCCTCAACATTCTTTAGCCATAATGTTACAGCCACACTATTTCTACACCCTCCCTTTATTGTGGACAGCATCTTAAAATAAAAGGGGCCTCCAAACAACTTCATGCATCAGCTCTCTTAGCTGGCCAGTTTCTCACTGTCAGGAATCTTCAGGATGCTGGCTTGGCGATAGTCTGAGGAATTACACTCTTGCATCACACGTCACACATCAGACATATGATCCTGAGAAATATAAAACATAGCAAAATAAGCAAAGTTTAAATACCATAGTAAACAAGACAATTAACTAATAAACATTAATTATCCAATAAACATTAAACAATCATTAAGAAATCAAATTAATCTGTTTTTGACCGTTGATTTCTTTTTTTTGGTTGGTGTTTTGTTTAGTTTTTTTATTTTTATGGCAAATGAATCTTCGTTCAATATTCCTAGGATTTTGAGAGATGCCACATTAGATGGCAGTAAAAAAACTTTGGATAGTTTTGTTACGCATCAGAATGTTGCAGGCATGGCTGGAACAGCAGGTGCTAGTACTTCTGTCTCAACGATTGTGACTTCTTCCTCCCATTTTTTTGAAAGGCATGAACAAGCAAGAAAATCCAGAGTAAATGATCCATTTGCGTCAGTTGGCCAGTCTAGTTCCTCTTCCAGTCCTTCAGGTGAATCAAGTGCCTTTGAGTAAGTTGGAACATTTATTACATAAAGAAACTGCCATTCACTTCAATATATTAAACTTACAAAGATATGTGGATTTGGATATTACAGTCAAGGGACTGAGAGCTTTTAGAAGCCCCTCTACTCTTTTCGACATGTCTGATGAAATGGAAGTTCAGTTTTCTAAAAAATGGTTATTGGCAGCTCACCGCTGCACTTTGGAATGGATTTCTATCTTGTTGGAATGAGATTGAGCGAAGCAAAATAGACTGAAGGAAGAAATTAAAACTGCCTATAATGATTTATCTAAGCGGCTCTCTTCTATGCAATTTGACAAGTATTTATCAGATATCAATACTGGTTTGGGCAAGCATGAGAGAGAACTGATTGACCATAAGTGCACTAAACTTAAAAGGGACTTAAAGATTATGAAAGTAATCGTGCCTATTTATGGCACAAGCCAACACATCCCTATCATAATAAGGGTTCTGGTCCGTTTAAGAAATCGCCGGTTTCTTCTAGGAGTGTATCATTTGCATCAGACGTTTCTGGCGTCTCCTCTAATGGCGATGGAGAGGGTGAACAGTTTCCAGTGCTACTAGCGGCTCAGAATCCCTCTAAATTAGTTACAGATTTTCGGAGAGGGAACCAGCAATCACATGAAGAACCAAACGATCGGAAAAGAGGACGATTTCAGTCTGGTAACTTCAACAATCGTGAGGGTCAAAACTTTAACAACAACAGTAATAAAAAAAGCAAATGGTACTAATTTGACTGACATTTTTGTTACACAGAATATATTGAGTAGTTGTTAAATGATCAATTTAGAGCTTCTGCAACCATGAATGAAACAAATGTTACTGAATTGAATGATATTTCTATTGTACATAATATATCCGGTGTGTCATTATCTAGTTGAATGTTTTTAATTATGGTTTGAAGTATATACCTACAGTGATGCCTCGGTTACATGAACTCAAATGCAACATTTTTAGATTATGTTGCAAGATTCATTTAATATATTATTTTGCGAGTAAGCATCGTAATGAGTGTTTTGATGAACAAGATAGTGTAGAAGACAGTTTTCATTCCTGTTTATCTGACCCTGAAGAATGTTTTGAACATGAAGGTATTATTGCTTATAGTTTGCTTAATTCTGATAAGATTAAATGTAGAAGTAACTTTATTCCCCCATATCAGCATGAACATATTAAATCTTTTTCTCAAATGTTAAATTATGCTGTGGAGGTTGCTTTTCATAATTTTATGCAACACAAAAATGAAGTAGTGTATAATTTAAGCAAAAATGAGTGGAACCAATTACAGTTATTAGCCAAGAATGAACAACTTGTCATTAAACCATCTGATAAAGGTGATAAGATAGTAGTTATGAGTGTTGAACAGTATTATAAAATGTGTATGCTGCATTTGAATGACAATGAAACTTATACGAAAAGTAGTATAAATGAATATAATAAGGCAATAAAAGAATGTCATGTCCTTATATATAAGGGAGTCAGGTTAAAATATTTTTCACAGAATTATTATGATAAAAAATTTAGTACAGACGATAGTGAGTTGGCTTTATTTTATTGTCTTCCAAAAATTCATAAGAATGATGTCGACCCACCTGGTAGGCCAATCGTATCTGCCCAAACGTATTTTTTTATCCGCTATTGGAACATTTTTGCATGAACACTTGTTTCCATATGTGACAAATCTATAGTTTTGATCTTTTAGATAAACTGTCTAGAATACACTGGAGTGACAATATGTTTTTTGTAAGTGTTGAAGTTGTTAGTCTTTATACTAGTATTCAATGTCAATTTGGGCTGGAAGCAGTGAAATATTTTTTGGGTGACCACCGGTATCATGTTATATTGTTGAAATATTGGAATTTTGTTTAAATAATATTTTTTTATGTTTAATGAACAAATATATAAGCAGATTAGAGGCACTGCCATGGGGGGCATCATTTGCCCCCATGTATGCCAATTTGATGATGGGATTGTACGAGTTAGAATATCTATATCATATACATTTTTTAGTGAATATGTTAAGTATTTTCATTTTATTGATGATCTTATTTTTATTTGTAAAGGTGGGATATCTAATGTTGGTCAGTTTATTGAAGCAATGCAAAATAATAGATTTGGACTGTCTTTTGATGGTATACAGGTGGGTAGACATATCACTTTCTTGGATTTACATCTAATTTTGGAGGACAATAATACCTTATGGACTTCTGTATATAGAACATTTTCCGATGGCAATCAGTATTTGATGGGTACTAGTTGTCATCCAGTTCACACTATAGCTTCTTTACCTTATGGTGAGTGTTTGAGGCTAAGACGGTTATGCAATAATGATATATTTAATTTATTTATCATTTGTTGACCGGGAAAGTCCGACTAGGTTCCACAGAGCCTGTTTTCAGCGGAGGCCTGGGGAGAAATGCTCCAGATGCATGTCTTTGGAATGTGGGAGGAAACCGGAGTACCTGGAGGAAACCCACGCGAACATGGGGAGAACATGCAAACTCCACACAGAAGGCACCCCAGCCGAGAATCGAACCGGAGAACCTCTTGCTGTGAGGTGACAATGTTAACCACTGCACCAATATAGATTTTTATAAAGAAATTAATGCGCTAAGTAGTATGTTTAGATTAAGGGGTTATAATAGTTATATGATTCAAACAGCAATTGATAAGGTTGTTAATGAACAGTATAAAGTTGGTACCTGTAGTAATATAGTGGGTGAAAATAAGAACAATTCCATTGATAAGGAGAAAAGATTAGTTTATTTTGTCTCTACTTATGGTGTATTTAGTAGTGTTTTGATTGAGTTGGTGAAGCACTACTGGAATTTTTTGTTTAAATCTATTATTTGGCTAAGTTAATTTTGACCTCTATAGGTATTTCATTTAGGAGAGGTAAAAATCTTAAAGATATTTTAGTACACAATAGATTTAGATATCCCACTAGTGTGCAGAAAATCTGGACTACTTATGTAAAGGATACCATGTCTTGTGGCCATTGTAATGTATGTCATTTTGTTGTTCGAACTTTTGACTATATTAATTGTTACACATTTTATGTTAATAATATATATAATTGCAATACTGAAGGCATTGTTTATCCTTGAGGTGCCCCTGTGGACTTTATATATATGTATATATATATATATATATATATATATATATATATATATATATATATATTTATTATTTATTATTTATTTTATTTTACATTTGTTGACCGGGCTAGTCTAACTGGATACATGTCCATTTTCAGTAGAGGCCCGGGGAGAAAAGCTCCAGACACAACATTATACACAATACATAATAACGATATATATTGGAATTACATTAGCAATTTTAGAGTATAGAGAAAAGAAAAAAAATAAATTGATCAAGCAAAGAAAAAGAAATAGTAATTTTTTTTTTTTTTTTTTTTTTTGGATGAGACTACTCATTCGTAATATTTGGGGTAGTTAGTTAGAAGGAATAATATGCTTGTAAATATTAAAATTATATGCAAACCTTTGTAATCAGGAGAGAAATGGGACGGTTGAAGAGGAAAGTATGTGGAAGAGAGGAGAAGTCAGAGAGCAAAGAAAGGAGATCAGTAGACTACATTAGTGGGGTAAAGGGTGAAAGTGGCCTTAGGTAGTAGGAAGATAGAAGTGAAAGAGGAAGCAGTTAGTCAGGGTTTGTGCAGGGGCACATCCAGTGAGATTTTAGGTGAAGTTTGAGTCTTAGTTTAAAGAGAGAAAGGGATGGTAATTGAGTTAGGTCTGTTGGTAGGAGGTTCCAGTGTTTGCCAACAGTGTTTGAGAAAATGCTATCGCCTGACAAGTTATTAGACTTCATAGTACAGACAAGTAATCTAGTAGAGGAACGAAGTGATGTTAGATTCGTGTATGGGGTGATAAGGTTAGTGAGAATAGGAGTATTTTTAGGTTGATAAAAGATTTTATGAGCAATGATGATATATATATATATATATATATATATATATATATATATATATATATATATATATATGGGAAAGTAAAAAGAAATTTAAAATCAGACTTCAGGAGCACATCAGGAGCATTATAAATAAAAAAGAAGATAGCCCTGTGGCTAAGCATTTCATGTTGGTCCATAACTCTAACCCTAACGGGTTACAAGCCACAATTTTGGAACAAGTTGGTAAAGGTGTATTTTCTGACCTATTGTATAAGAAAAAATTGTTGTATAAGGAAAGCATTTTAATTTTGAAATATGATACTTTATCTCCTCAGGGTCTTAATGTAGAATGTAACTGGAGGCGTGTAATTTGATTTTTTAATGATTTTTTTTAATGTTTATTGGATAATTAATTAATGTTTATTAGTTAATTGTCTTGTTTGCTATGGTATTATTTTGCTATGTTTTATACTCCTTGAAGGCGTTTACCGAAGTGCTAGAGATACAATAAATTTAATGTATTATTCGTGTGTTGTTCACCGTTGATTTCTTTTTTTTTTTTTTGGTTGGTGTTTTATGATCCTGAGAAGTTAAAGCCCTGGTACCCCAGCTGGACTTCAGCAGTGATAACACAGTGATCAGTAGGACATGTCCTGTGTAAGCTAAGTTGTTACATAACTGTACTTTCTCATCCCTGACATCAGTACACTAAGTCTCCATATGGTTGTTGGGTTACTACCCAAGACATTCACCAGAACTGACTGTCCTGCATTAGGGAAGAGAATGGTGTTGACAAATATCACAATCTGACCATGTGAGAAGTTTTTGGCTTTCTTCTTATCCAGAGACCATATATTTTAAAACAGTTCACCTGTAAACCATTAAGTGTTATAATCCTAGGCAAGTTAGAGCATTGCCACAAATTTAGAGATTAGGTGACAAGTCCATTGCTCACGTGTCCCCTCCATATTCCTGCAGGTGGTGAGATTGCGCACAGCTAGTGAGAGTTTGAGTTTCAACCAATTTTCTGCTTCACTGGGAGAGGAGGGAGTAGAAGGAAGTCTGCTTTATGTTCCTGCCATTGGATACATCCATGGAGTCTTGCTTCACCATACACCAAGGTTGTTGACTGGAATACAAGATTGAACAGCCTGGTGCTATGTAGCAGTCACTAGAGTCTTTGTCTCACAGGTAAGTGGTGGTTGTTATTGAGGATTCTCCTTCTGGAATATCCCAGTTGTGTTGACCGGTCTGAATTACACAGTGTTTGCTGGGTCATCATAAGGCAGGGTTCATTTCTTGGGAGCCAGATGCCAGACACCCAAGCAGATATTTGATGTATGATGGAAGCTTAAATTGAAGTTGCAAGATCACACAATTAAATGACAAAGACTGCCAGCAGCTCTGGTAAATCTGCTGCACATCCAGGAACCCCGTATATCACACAAAAGTGAGCCACAGGACAAACAAGTACAAAAACCACACACAGGTGCAAGGAGACAGCTGCCTTCAGAGTTATGGTAGAGTACTGACTTCATTTCCTTGTTATTTGTAAAAGAAAATGAAAAATAAAAACATTTGAACATAATATTATTAAGCAACAGAAATACAGTCCAGCAGTTCAGATGTTAATTCCTCTTCTGAGAAGGTTACTGAAGAAACAAACTCAAATAGGTTTAATCATCAGAATAGCTCAGCTTTACTTCATGCCAAATGCTTTCATCAAATTGATCTGATACATTTATAGATGTGCATAGTTGTGTGTGTTTGTATTAAGTTAATAGGTTCTGATTTTTGTTAGAAGGGTTTCCTTAAATCCTTAAAACAAAAAGTATTGTAAGATATGGCATAGGTTCAAATGGTTATAACAAAAAACAGCTGTATAAAAGATCTGCCAAACAGTGTATGCATGTAGCACAAAAACTGAAACTAGATATTAAAAAAAAACTGTTACACATAAGTGGGAAAAATAACTTATTATAATGGCATGATTTTCCATATTATCTTTGAATATGAATTGTATCACAGGTATGTACAAAAAGAAAGAGTAGTAAACTATATTAAGAAATGCAGAGTGCAAATGGCTATGCTACAGGAGACACATTTGGAAAGATGAATTTGATAAAGGATTTCAGGATGGTTATCCAGCAGAATATCTGGAACAATGAAAAAAGGGAGTACTTATATTGCTAGAGGAGCTCTATTTACTTCTTTCACTATAAAAGGGGGGTAGATAATAGCGGTAGATTTGTAGTGGTAAGGAGTGAATGGCAAGGAAGGAGGATTACGATGACATGTATTTATATTCCACTAAAAATGCTACAATAGAACTTAAGATTCTGGGAGAAATTATCAGATTTCACAGGGAATATTGCTTATAGGTGGGAACTAGAATTTGATTTGCATCAGTGCGGATGTATCTTGGGGGTCTAGAAGGGGAAATGTAACAAAAGAGTATAGATTTTTGAAGAAATGTATGAAAATATTTGGTATGGAAGATGTGAATTAAGTAGTAGGACTTCAAGAGAGAATTTACATATTATTCCCCAAGGTACAAAAACTGGGCTTGGCTAGAGAGAAATTATATTTTACAGGAACATGTGGAAGTTTTAATATGCATCCAAAAACAATCTCAGATCATGCACCAGTAATAACTAAAATAAAACTGCAGGGTAATGAAATGCAAATGAGACCTGGGTGCTTCCCCAATTATCTGTTAAACAAAGAGGAATTTAAAGAATGGGTAGTGGAAATTATTTTGGAGTTAGGGAAGATAGAAATTTATTCAGAAAATATATCTAAGGAGTAGGATAAAATGAAAGTGAAGTTTAAAATAGGGTAGGTGTTAAGAAGTAACAAGAATTATTTAGAGGGAATGACAAATGTTAAAGTGTTGCAGAATAAGGGTAATCCGACTGGACAAGAAGAGTCACAACTGCAGAGTTTGTCTTTTCAGCTTTTCCCAGTTAGGGGTCGCCACAGCAGAACTCCACTAATGATTGGCAGTAGATTTTTATGGTGCCGAGTTGCCAGCCCGACGCCCAACCTTCAGCGAAGGCACGGCCATTCACGCATGTCTTTCGGAGGCCACTCAACCACAGGGAGGACATGCAGACTCCACACAGAAGGCACAACTGCAGAGTGCTAAAGAGAAAATAAGGGAGTATTTGGATAATATGTATGAGTTTAGAAAGGTTGCTGTTAAGCAATTGCTTTTTGATAACTCCATTGCACAAATACATTTAGCACAACGGCTCAGGCAAAAGAAATAAAAAAAGGTTGTTGCCAAGCTTGAGGATCCTGTAACAAGGAAAATAACCAGAGATCCTGTATAGGTATTAGAAATATTTCTAACATTTTATGAAAATCTGCATAAAGCAGAGAAATTTGGAAATCAAAAAGTACAAATGGAAATATTTATAGAATAATATAATGTTAAGGTTAGAGGTAGACGAGGTTCAATTATTAACAGCTACGATAGGAGATGAGCTAAAAAATGGTGATGTATAACTATTCCGCAGGAAAGTCTCCAGGAATAGATAATATTCCTGAGGAGGTTTGGAAGCTAAAAGGGAAGAAAGTGATAAAGATGTAGAAGGTTTTGTTTAACAGTATTTTAAGAGAAGAAGAAGCACCAACATCCTGGAAGAAAGCTGAGGTGGCTGTAATACCTAAATATGATAAAGACCCATCAGATCTAGCTTCATATAGGCCAAATCATGATTATAAAGTATTTGTCTATAATGGCTAAAAGAATGGCAAAGGTGTTGAAAATTCAATGCTGTTTTGTGGAGGGAAGGCAAACAACATTAATTGAACACTGATGATACAGAGGGGAGCAGAATGTAAGAAAATATAATTGTTGGTAAATTTTGATACAGAGAAGACACTTGACATAGAAAGCTGGGATTTTATGAGTAGGGAGATGGAAGCATTTGCATTTCCTGACATCATAATAAGGTTAATTAGGAAGGGTATATGAGGGATCTGAGGCAAAAATTTAAAGTGAGGAGGATTCTTGTATGATAAATTCTGTTTGAACAAAGGAACCAGGCAGAGGTGTCCTCTTTCCCCTTTGTCATTTGCATTATATTTAGAACCATTGTTAAAGAAAAATGAGGAATTCAAACATTCAGGATATAACTGATATAATAATCAAAAACATTTGCGTTATTTGCAGATGTTATTATTTTGCACCTGATTAAAAAAAAAAAGACATTTCAGTGTTGTCAAACATTCTGAGACAATTCCAAGTCTCTTTCAGGGTACAAAGTTAATGAATATAAAGGCAGTAGCTGTAAACTATGTACCCACAAATAAATTGGTTCAGCAATACCCATATGGGGACATGATAAAATGAAGTACTTGAATATGGTTTAAAAAGGATTCTGTTACAGCAACTAAAGATATGAGGGAAGAGACTAAAAAGATTAAAAAAAATGAGACTCTGAAAGCTCTGTCTGGATTTGGATAGCAAGATAAAAGCAGTGAAAATATTTTAGTCCCTTTAGTTTTATACCTAGGTGAGGCATATTTTTGTCAACCAGAGAAGTTGTTGATAGCAATTAATAAAGAGTTGAAGGACTTTATCTAGGAAGGGAAGAAGGCAAGAGTTGAACAAGATAAGTTGATCCTTTGAATAGAACAAGGTGGTTTAGGATCACCTGATTTGAAGGGATATCTCAGAGCTACACAGTTAAGTCTGCTATACATCGCACAAACAAAAAGCTATAATTCAAAGTGGAAAGAGATGATGATGAAATGGGGGGGGGGTTCAAGAAATAAAGAGAGGGCTGGGATTTTGGATACAGAACCTTCAGAGGAATCACAATAGCCATGCAGTATATTATATTCATAAAGTAGCAGAAAGTTGTCTAAGAACTATGCCAACACTGGACTGGAGAAAGGAGATTCTATTTATAGGGATGACTGCAGCTAGGGGTACATAGAATGGGCAAGATGGGGCTGGAATTTACTGAAGAAATCTAGCAAAGGAACCCAAGTATTGGAAGCAAATAATTGAGAGGGAAATGTAATAGAATGGGAAGAGACTGCAAGCTAGAAACGGCCTTCCCTATCAAAGATTGACAGAGTATAATCAAAGAAAAATGAATAGGAGGATCCTAAGTGAAAGACCAGCACTGTTAGACTTTTTAGTTGAATCTAGAACAGAAGCTGCCATTAAAAAAGGAATAATTAGTAGGGCATATAAAATGTTGCACAAGTACTATAGGAATCAGTAAGAGAAGGCTAGAAAGGATTGGGAAGAGAGAGTTTATAAGCAATTCACAAAGAAACAATGGGAAAATATATGCATGCCTCCCAAATATGCAACAAAGTCTAGAAGATTTAGGATTTTTGCTTGAAAGTGTTTGCATTGGTATTTTTATACTCCAAGCAGGTTCCAAATAATTTTTTCTCAGGTAATTTGCAAATGTTAGAGGTGTGATGGGGTGGAAATGAGTAATTTGTGAACATATTTTTGTAGTGTAATGAGTTAACAGACTTTAAATATTCCCTGCAGACTACTCTGTCAAAAATACCAAGTGAGCGAATTGGTGTAAGCAAATTATTTTTTGAGCTGTGATACAGGATCTGAATTGCCTAGCCGTAATAAGGCCTTGCTGAGTTAATTCTAGTGGCTGCCACAAAAGCAGTTACTAGAAAATGAAAATTAACATTTAAACCAATGATGCTAGAAGTAGTGATGTAGTAACAGAGATAAAGCAACTGAAAGTGGGATCTTTAAGAAAAGGGTAGGAGCAGAAAATGTAGAAAAAATGGGAGTTGTGGGAACAATATATGCAGGATAATGTTTTGGAGGAGGAATGAGTTTTAAGGGATGGCAGGAAATGAATGAGCTGTGCAATGTTTAATTGACAATGATTGCATAGAAGGTTATATGTGATGCAATGTATAATGTTTGCAACCAAAAATATGTCAATATGGTTTGTTTTTATTTATATAAATACATGATTGTCTATATATGTAATAGTTAAATAAAGATGTATTTTTTAAAAAAGATTTAAAAGCCAAAAATGATACTGATAAGGAATTTTTTGGCTGAGGTAGCATTTGCTTTCTGTGTTGTTACATATAGCAGTAAAATAATTGCTCTGCCATAGTATATTTACCTCATGACTCAGCTGAAGGGGCCATTGGTACACCCAGACTTGCAGAAACTCCTGCCAACAGCTTTGAAGATCTTGCCTTCTTAAAATTTGGGCACCACCTTTTAAAGGACCAGCTAAAAACACATTAGGGAAATGTGAGATCTAATAGTAGGAAGTTCTACTTGGCTAAATGAGAGGTTTTCTGTTTCTCCCTCTCAACAAAAGAGGAATCAAGTGCCTAGTATAGTGCCTTTAATTCTACAGTACTTTTCAGATTTGCTCTCAGCAGGATTAACCTTCTCATTAGTGATCTTAGCCTGCTTACCAGTGGGTCCCCCATTAGCCTCAATATTACTGCTAAAGAAATTTATCAAAGGGACATCAACCTACGTTCCTCTAGAAGACCAGTGCCACCACCATGGAGCTTATCTTTCATGCTCAAAAAACTAGATAGCTGCCAACAAAGTAATAACTTGACTAGAGCTATGTGGATAGCTGCCAACAAAGTAATAACATGATTAGAGCTATGTGGAATTGTTAAAAAAATCAGTAAAAGTTATTCTGTGTAAAATTTGGTTACTGACTAATAATCACACTGCCTGGATGCCAGCAGAGAAGAAATTTGAAGAAAGTAAGTAAAAAACATTAGAGATGAAGAAAAGCTCAGACTGTGAAGAACTTTGCAGCTTTTCAAGTTTTAGCCTTATTGGATGAGATGACTTCCAGTAAATTAGATGAAGAAATAAATCAAATGCACTCAGAGTTACTTTAAGTGAGACACTGATGGACTTTGACAAAAGACTGGAAAAGATAAAAGAAGGTTTAAATAGCTATTCAGATTAGCTGATAAAGCTGCAGAAGACAAAGACTGAAATGAAAATATTTGAACTTCAGGCCTCTCAAGAAGAGATGTTTAAAAAATAATAAGAGTTAGAAGGCAAATCACTCAGAGAAAAAAAATGAGATTTTTTTTTACTGAACCAAAAAAATGGAAAGAATAGCTTGAACAATACTGGACTTGTTTTCCACAGCAGTATATGTTAGTTGAAAATTGTCCATTAGAAGGCAGAGGAAACCTATGTTATTAAATATGCAATTGCACCAGCATACACTGCATCTGACAAAATCAGGACAGAAGGGAAAACTTTTAAAATTTGTGGGCACCATAGGGTTTGAGGGAAATCATTATTCTCTGTACACTAGACAGAATAGAAACAAGTTGATCACAGCAATCAGGTGATGTTGAGAGGTAAGTGTGAGGTTCAGATTATTAAAACAGGCTATATTCAAAATATTGTTTCTGGAAAATCAGACATTTTTTATGCAGAACAGGCTATGAAGGAACTAAAAAATGTTCAGCCAACAAAAAGCAAGCCAGTAAGCTTGAAGGGGCTCAGCTTCTCAATCTTCTGACAAAAAATGCAAAGAGTGAGAGACTTTGCCATTTTCCCATTGTTAAAAATACAATGCTTGAGTTACACAAAAAAGTCTAGGAACAGATTTGCAGAATCATCAGTACATTTTACTTCAACCAAAGACCAGTGTTGGAAAATTGAAATGGTAAGAAAGACCAGCAAAAATGTGAAATTAATGAAAACTTAAGTAAACTGTAAAGCATCAATTCCACTAGATAGCTTGGCTATTTGAACTGCAAGAAGTGAATGAAAAAGATTGGATATTTATTGACAATTTTAAAAGTTGAGGAAAAACTGCAAACTATAATCCCCATGTTGTCATCAAGGTTTAGAAGGGCACTGATTGGGTAAAACATTTTTTTTAAACTTTTCCTGATATAATGTATCTTATTCTGTAAAATAGTCCTGTATAATATGCAGTCAGTGATATTTTAAATGTGATATTATGAAAGAGTTTTATCAGTGATTGCTGTATATGCTAGTTGTGACACCCCTGCACTAGCCCAGTAATCAAGGACCCTCAATCCTCACCACTAGCACCAGTGAGGGACACACAGTAAAGTACAATTTCCCTTAAGAGCACACAGAGATCACAGTCAGTCTAGGGCTAGTTTCTGCCTCTTTCTCCAGATCCCCAATAAGACTCCCCACTGGCACAGCTATAGGATTAAGATCTCAGCTGCATGGCCAAGCCAAAACCTCCAGCATCCTCTCTGTCCAACCAATGCTTCATGTCCCTGCCCAAGTAGCTGACACACACACACTTTGAGATTTGATTTATATACAAACACACAGACACTCCTGGAGAAGGCTGGCACAGGTTTACTAGCTATGCCCGCTTCTGCCCAGACTATAAGGTAGTTATCACTGCCATCAACCACTACATATCCCTTACAAAGGGTGCCCAATCCTACTGTGTAATGTTACTATTATCCAAATGGTAAGTGTGACCAAGAGCAAGGCTATTGGAGTGGCCTATACAGTGTCACCAAATACATATGTAAGTACTCTTAAGACCTTACATATCTCTAAAACCAGCCACAATTAAAAGGTTTAAATACATTTAATAATAAGTAATAAAATAACAAAACAATACTCAAACAACACAGTAATTACAGAGTTCAGAATCACAGGAAATATTTTAAAACAACATTGCAGGACAGTCTCAAATAAATACAGAAAACATCTAAACTAATCTTTGCTATATTCCTATTTATATCTAAAATATACTATGCCCTAAATAACATACTTACAGAGCAAGGCAAATGCAGATGGATGTTTCTAGGTCCAAGACAAGATACAAAATGCACACTCTCTCTCTAAGAGAGTTCTTAAAGTAATATCACATATTGCTGCTGGGTTAGCCTGGATGACATCACTCTTTGCCATCTACCTTCAGTTCCTAGGCTAACAAAAACTTAATAAAATTTAACATTTCTGTGTGAAAAATACGTTTCTCTCAGAAGTGTGCAGCTGCTAGGAAGTCATAGAGCAATAAAATCACTTTTAAATTTGAAACCTAGTAATTATTTCTGTTTCAAGACAATAGGAAGACCTCTAGCTCTAGACATTGTGTCTGCTTGCTGCACTGAAACACAACCATAAAACACTTTGATTCCAACTTATTTTCTTGAAGTTTTGCAAGTTAACTCTGTATGTTCCAGCTTCTACTATTAAAACATACATTTGCACAGGTATATAGTTTATATAAATTTCTGTTCTTTTCCAGTAGGGTACACTGTGGTTACATTCTTGAAGCTCAGTACATAACATACATTTACATTTACATTTATACTCTTACATTTGTAGGACAAGCACATGAATAATATTACTATTCACAAATGACACAATTATTTACACAATTCCAAATAGCAGGGCTGGTAATGTCACATTTCTATAAAAATCAAATTAATATTGTCAAGTGACATATGATTATTTAAAAAATTCCAGATAGCTGGACTGACAGTATTTCCCCTGGTGTCACACTAGTGATACCAAAATAGTAAGGTACTTTTATAGTTGTCATCCAGGGTTTACAATGTAACAAGATACATTCTTGAAGGAAGCAAAATAAGGTTAATGTAATTTTGGGCTGCAAGTGGGAATGTAAAGTGTATTAAAAGCTGAAAATTCTTCAGAGTTGGCTATCAAAGATATGAAATGAGCTGATACTTATGAACAAATAATATTATTCTTGCCAGGAGCAAAAATAGAAGATGTGAGGCAAGCTTTGGAATGCCTTAATATAAGGAGGTATGGATCTGTTTTCATTCATGTTGTTCCAAATGATGTCACCCGCAAGGATTCTCTGTTGGGGAACTGACAGCCCTCTTAGATACTATAGCCTGTACGGGTGTTAGGACGTGTTTTTCACAAATCACCTATAGAAAGGCTAGTTAGGTCACTGTAAATTAAAATATGTTTTGGGTAAATACCTATTTGGAAAAAATGTCCTGTTTTAAAAATTGGAAATGTGTAGAGCATCCAAGCCTAGTTTTGGGCACACATGTTTAGACAGGATTGTGTGCAGTGTCAAGTTCAGGGAAGAGAATTTTTGCAGCAGATATTTTGCAATATTTGACAAACGCTAGACAGGGTTTTTGCCATTTTGACAATTTAACAGTTCACAGATTGCAACATTTCATACATCTCTGAAGGTTGATAATGCTAGGAGCATTAATAATAATTTTTTTTTATTTGGAAAATTTGCTACGTTCCCACAAAATTGATGTTATTGTTTGTGAAACATGGTTAAAGAACAATGACTGGAAACCAGTTCTGTCAGGGTATAAATGTTTTTACTGTAATAGACATTCTAACAAAAACTCAGGTGGAGGTGTTATGATAGGGATTAAAGATAGCTATGAGACCTGCAATTTTTACATGTTCAATGATAACACCAATACTATAGACGGTCTAACTGTGACAATAAAGACAATCCTGGAACATATAACAATTGTTGGAGTGTATAGACCACCAAAGTCAAGTGCAGATGACCAAGAGGAATTCATACATTTCTTGCATGAAACACAGGAGGGAAGAATAATACTAGCTAGGGACTTAAATTTACCACAAACAGACTGGAATAATATTGATTACACAATGACAGGCAATTAGCATTACAAAATGTGCACGCTGATTGGCCTAAATCCGACCTATACTAATGGACAAAAGTACGGTCACCCAGACTTTTTCCATTTGTATTTGCCTGTTTTTTTGCCTGTGTGAGCACAGGTAAAGATTGCTTTAATCTTGCTATGTTATACGTTTAACATAGCGAGATGGAAGATAGCTATGTTATATGTTTAACATAGCGAGATGGAAGATAGCTATGCTATATGTTTAACAGTGAGATAGCTTTAAAAAAGGGAATGGAAATCTTCTTTTCTCTGTTGATTTTTTTAAAGATATCTCGCTATGTTAAACTCATTTAACATAGTGAGATAGCTTTACAAAAGCAAAGGAGATCTTCTTTTCTCCGTTGGTCCCTCTACACAGCTCTGATGTACTGCATAAGCATGGGAACACAAGTTCCATACGCATGCACAGTACATCAGAAAAAGCCCCAGGATAGCAGAAAACCATGGAAGGGCACCATGGAGGTATTATACAAAGACATTATTTAAGAAAAGTATTATTTTTCTTAATGTCATTGTATAATAGCAATAACCCATGTCTGGGTGTGGGTAATGCTAGATGTACCCATGGTTGTCTTTGTTCGCCCTCGTGACCAAACCACACCACCTGTGGGTAAATATAGCATTACTCACACCCAGATGTGGGTTATTGCTTAATTCAACAACATTAGTAAGGAAATTATTCACAGCGTATATTCAGGAACATCAGTTGCTTCAGATTGTAAAAACAAAACCTACCAGGGGATGGAACATACTAGACATTGTTTGTGTTCCCAAAGAATTTACTGTAACTTTGTCAGGTTTTACCACCATTGATGTGCAGTGATCATGGTGTTATAAAGGTTAATTTGTTGCTAGATAATTCTGCCAAACTGAAATCTAAGCCAATGCACAGAATGAAATCTAAGCCAATGCAGAGAATGTTAATTACAGATTATATGGAAGAAAAACAGTTACTATGTAAAGCTAACTGGAGTGAGGTGTTCAGTGGAAGAACTGTGGATGGAATGTGGAAAGTTTTGAAAGGGAAATTTTTTGAGTGCAAAAAAATGTTTAACATCAGGATCTAGGCCTACAACATCAGGGGCCATATATTTCCATAAGAACAAGATATCTGAGTAAGGTGAGAGGCAAAACATAAGAAATGGAAGAGAGGTCAAACTACAACTTTTAAAACTGAAATAAGCTGGACAAACAGATTAAGCATAGTGTGAGACAAGATCAAGAAAAATTTGAAGAAAATTTATATAAAGATATTGACCATAATAGGAAACCTTTTTATAGATACATAATATGTGACAGGAGTAAAGACACACAAATTGATAAACTGTATGCAGATTCTAAAATTTATTGTCAGACACAACAGATTATAGATATATTTACAAATCGTATAGGTTCATAGATTCATAGGTAGGTACTAGGCTATCGGCCCAAGGGCCTACGTAAGACTAGCCAGCAAGGTTCCATAGCTTATGCCACCCAAGAAAGTTATTTTCCTGTGCCACTGTCCAGCAGAGACACAGAAGTGATCCCTGGGTGTATTTCCTATTTCCCATCCACTCATCAAGATTTTTTTTATGCAAAGCAGTTTGGCTCCACATAAGGGGTGATAAATTGTCAGAGTGAAATCCAGGTGACTCCAGATACTGGAATCAGATTATATTGAAAAAGAACTGTGCAAACTGGATCCATACAAAGCACAGGGAAGAGACAGAATTAGTAACAATGACCTGAGAAAACTTCAGCAACAGCTTGCAGTACCATTATATCTATTATTCACTAGGCCATATAAATATGGGAAGATTCCTCAAGATTGGAGACATTCGCTTATTAAGCCTGTCTTTAAGGGAAAGGAGAGTAGGAGTAACTTAGAGTCTTACAAAACCCTTAAGTCTACTTTCAGAGTGTGGAAAAATAATGGAGAAGGTAATATTGGTGCTGTGATGTAATTAATATAGATTTAACTTCAGCATTTGACAGGGTCATACACAAAACACTTATCAATAAATTAGTACAACTAGGTATTGATGTACTCTTGATAAGATGGATAGCTCTATGGCTTACAAATAGGACATGGCAAGTATCATACAGCAACTGGACAGGTGAAATCCTTGGTTACAGCCAGGGTATTCCACAGGGCTCTGTCCTAGGCCCTTACTTGTTTAGATTTTATCTTTCAGACCTAACTTTTTCAAATGAGGTATTCTACAGTCTGCATGCAGACAACCTGAAATTGGGTAAACTGATTGCATGTGTTACTGATAAGGCATGCCTGCAAAATAATTTGACCATTTGGGCACATGAGAATAATATGCTGATAAAAAACATAAAATAAAAAACATCAAAAACTAAGCATATGAGATTTGGGAGACATAAATTGAAAGGTGCAAATCTCTAATACAGCACACAGTGATTAAAACTGTAGACTCATTTAAGGACCTGGGTATACGGGTAGATTCAGCTATGAGTTTTTCTAATCATGTTAACCAATTGGTTAATGATAGTTATAGAACTATAGTTTGTATAAAAAGATTTATAACCAAAAATAATGAAGTCATTGTTTGTTAGTTATATTAGACCCAAACTTGAGTGTAGAATGAGAATATGGAAACCGTATAAGAAAACAAGCATGAGTAAACTGGAAAGAGTACAGCGGAAATATACCAAGGACATCTATGGATGTGAAAATTTAAGTTATTATGAAAGACTAAAATATCTGAACTTGTGTAGTGTCTCTTACAGATATCTAAGAGGAGGTTATATTCAGGTATATAGGGCATTTAGGGACCGCTACCGCTGGGAATGTTTGGGTTATCAAAAAGTACTAGATAATTATCAGACAACCTATGTAGAAGATTCTACAGGAATGAGAAGAGTGCTAATTGGTTGTCTGACAGAGTAGCTGATTCATGGAACAGACTATCAAATTACATTAAAGCGAGTACTAGTTTAGATATTTTTAAGAACAGCCTGGACACTTATTGTGGGAACAAATGTTTTGGTATATTGGCAAGCTAGAATGGCATTAATGCCTGTGCTTGAAATATTTGCATGTATGTATGAGTGTGTGTGTAAATATATATATATATATATATATATATATATATATATACACACACACACACACACACACACACACACAAAAGATGATCATTTCCAGTTTTATAGAGGTGCATGTCTAAATTAATGTACTTAGTTGTTGACATGATTTGAGATTTGTTTTAAACAGACTTGAAAACAGAAAAAAAATGAAAACATGAAAAAATGGTAGAAGGAAGAAAATGAAAACATGAAAAATGGTAGAAGGTACCTAATAGCATCTGTTTTAACTAAAGGCAAGTAGCCTGCAGTTGTATACAGTTAATTATGAAAGGTCTTAACAGTGTGTTCTCAATGAAATCTGCGGTGTAATTAAGTTTTAAAGGGATGTTGGCAAGTTCTGTGAAACTGTGTGCTTGGAATGGAATCTGTGAGGTATAATGTAATTAATTTTTAAAGGAATAGTACAAGCAGTTCCAAGAAAATAAAACAGTAAAGTAAGAAATGAACATTGCCACAACAGTCAGGAAATCCTTCTATGTGGCACACCTCATCACTAAGGGCTTTTCATCCAGAAAAAAGGAGGTCATTGTCCCACTGTACTCATCCTTCATTAGACCCATTATAGAATACAATGCCTCATTTGGTATGTACCTCTCAAGACATCTGCAACAACTGGAAAGACCGCAGAAATACCTAACTAAAAGAATCACAGGCCTAAAGCAGGTACCCTATGCTGACCATCTAGAAAAAACTCCAGTTATACTCTGTCACATATTGTCTACTCAGAGGCAATCTCTGCTTAACATACAAGGTCATGTCAAACCCAGAGTTGTTGGACATGCTGCACTTAAAGAAATCCCAATCCCTCAAAGCCACACGCTCCAGGGATCTAAACCTTGTCATCACAATGAACAAAACATGATGGAAGGATAGGTTCCTGGCCCAGAGACTCCCCAGACTCTGGAATAGACTGCCCATACATGTCAAGCAGAGCACCTCTTTGGCCCTCTTCAAAAGGAACCTTGATGAATGGATGGGAGTTAAGAAATTCACCCTGGGGATCACGTCAGTCACCTTGCTAGACAGGGGTCCAGGGAAGTAAATATTGTGGGAAGAAATAGCCAGGGAATTGTTATGGCTAGGCTTGTATAGGCCCTAGGGCCGATAGCCTAGAACCAACCTATGAAGTTTGAAACTATGAGAAGTGAATAGGTACATAAGTAGTTGCCTCCCCAAGGCATTAAGTATAATATTGCATAATTTAATTTATTTATTTCAGAGAATCTAGTATACTTTTTTAGGCTAAAAGTTTACAGAAAGTGTTCAAGTTGTTTTTCACATCTGGGGGGAATAGAGGAAAGAATAGTTACAGCATGTTTCCCACTTATACATATTGCTATCGCATACATCAGCATGGTAACCTTAACTTAAGAAAAAACGGGCAAGAGTCCCTTACTCAATGCAGTAAGCCTCTGGTAGCTGCATCGCAACACTGTTACTGGGATTAACATTGATCTGGAGAAGTTTACAGCTCTTGAAAATTGTTTAGTAGATGAAAGCACTTACATTTCACTTGAGTTACTAAATAAAGACTTAGCTTTTAGCTCATCCAAACTGTGTTATTATTTTACTTAATGTCAGAATAGATAATATATGTGGGTGCAGCATTCAGTTTGTGGCAACTATTCTTTTTTGGATAGGTAGAAATCCTTTTTGGAAAGTATGTATAGTTTTATGCATATTTCACAAGAGCCTGTATGTTTTATTGAAAGCTTTGAAACCCATCCAGTAATTATACCAGGTCATGTACCAATAACAACTAACATAAAGATGCAGAGTGATGATGGAAAACTGCGATATTGGCACTTTTCCACTTATCTGTTAAAGTAAGAAGTTAAGGAATGGGTAGTGGATGTGATACAAGAAAGGAAGATAAATATTACTTCAGAAGGGATAACTAATGAGTGAGATAAAATGAAAATTGAATTTAAAAACATGGCAGAACTAAACTAAAAACAGATGTACAAAAGAAGTAATATAAACAGGATGAACAAATGTTAAATGTGCAGAAGATGGGGACACTCACAGACTTGGAAGTGGAACAACTGCAGAATGCTAATAGGAAAATAAGGGGGTATTTGGGCAATATGTTCACTTTTAGAAAAGTTGTTAAGCAACTATTTTTGATAACAAAAACTCTAGGGAGAAAAAGTTTTTAACTTTACTTGGGTAATGAAAAGTAGAAAGAGTTGCAGGCACATTTAGGGAGTTTCACAAAAACAACAAAAAAGAAAAGGCAGCAGCCTGAAAAACAACGCCAGTTCATAAAGGAGATTTATTGCAACTTAGCGCCTCGGCATAATAGCCTTCAATGAGTATAGGTTACAAACACACACCCACTCCAATATATAACATAATTAATCAAACAATTAAATCAATTAACCAATAAAAAAATATATTAACATTTAAAAAAGAAATATCTAGTATGGAAGAAAGATGCCAATACTATTCATACAAAATTTATAATAAACATTTTAAATTTACTTCTAAATTCAAACCATTAGGAGACATAGTATTATACTTCAAGATATAAATAGTTTCTTTGAATAATAAAATATTTTTAATTAATTTATCATCCCCTTTTCTAATGAAAATACTTTCTAAAACGCAACATTCAAACATTTCTATATTACTATTATGACATTCCATAAAATGTGCAGCAATAGGGCTAGTTAGTACTCTTTTTTTAATATCTCTAACATGCTCTTGCATTCTAGTTTTAAATTTTCTTTTTGTCTCACCAATATAATATAATTTACATGGACATCTAACACAATAAATAACCCCTACAGAATTACATGAAAATTATTATTAGGAATAAATGGAATTCCGTTAATATTGTCAAAATATGGTTTAATGAATTTACATATATTACACTGGCCGCAAGGATTAGTACCTACTGTAATCAAATTTTTATATATATTATCTAATGGAGAAATATAATAAGTATTAATTAATTTATCAGATAAATTTTGACCTCTTTTGTAAGATATTTTAGGAACAACAGGAAAAATTTTATAAAGATTTTTATCTGAAATTAGAAATTTCCAAAAATATTTAATAATATTCCAAATTCTATCACTACATAAATTATATGTAGTGACAAAATAAATATCTTGCACTTCATGTATAGAACTCCTTAAACATTTATTGTAGTTGCTATTAGAACTAACCTCATTAATAAAAGGCAAATAGTTATTTATTTCCATATTTTTACTAATAATCAGTTTATTACCTTTAATGGAGTTAGTTTTATTCATTAATTTATTAATACAGAAGTCTAATATATCCATATTATATCCTCTTTTCAAGAACATAATAATACTGTCATATATATTCTGTTCTAAATCAAATTCATTATTACACAGTCTAGATAATCTTATAATTTCTCCATAGGGAATAGCAGATAAGGTATGGGGGGGATGGCAACTAGTGCCATAAAGGAACTGGTGACCATCCATAAACTTACGGTATACTGTAGTATGAACCTGATCACCCAATATACCTGTTAACATAATATCTAAATAATGGACTTGACTACCAAATTGTAAACCATCAAACCGTAAATTATATTTGTTATTATTAAGGTCTGAGAAAAACTCATGAACATATTCAATACCACCGCTACAAAGAAATATTAAATCATCTATGTAGCGGTAATAACACAAGACATGATGTTTATAAAATTTGTTAGTATATACATATTCTAACTCAAATTTGCCCATAAAAAGGTTGGCATACATGGGGGCAAAAGATGCCCCATAGCAGTGCCTTTCAGTTGATGGTAAATAGATTGATTGAAACTGAAAAATTATTAGACAGACAAAAGGCAGTCACGTCCATAATATAGTGGGTGGTAGGATTATCCCCCAAAAAGTAAAATAATGCCTGCAAGCCATCAGAGTGTTTGATGTTAGTGTAGAGACTAACAACATCTCGCTAATCCAAAACATATTGTCTGTCCAGATAATATGACTTAATTTGTCAATAAAATCAAAAGAGTCTCTAATATAGGACTCTAACTTAAATACATAAGATGACAAATGATTATGGACAACTATACCTATATTTTGACAAAAATAGTTACTAGCTGAGACAATAGGACGTCCAGGTGGATTAATCATATTTTTATGAAGCTTGGGAAGACAATAGAACGTGGCTAGATTGCAATTCTCTAAACAAAATTTTTTATCAAAATCATCCCTAGAGATATATCCCAATCTTACCCCCTTATCTAATAAAGTGGTACATTCTTTAAAGGCTGTTACATATTTATCATAATCACTAATTTCATAAGTTGATGAATCATTTAAATGTTCCATACACATGTCTAGATATTGCTTATTATTCAAAATAACAATTTTGTTACCCTTATCAGATTTTTTGATGACAATATCATGTCTACTTGAAAGATTTTTCATAGCCAACCATTCATTTTTAGTCATGTTACATAATTTTTGATCATTTCTACATACATTTAACATTTCTTGCATTGAAAAATGAATCATTTCAGAGAAATGTATAATGTTACAATTATTATATGGAGGAATAAACTTGCTATGAAAATTAATACCTTTAGTGTTAAGCATAGAATAAGCTGAAGAATATAGAGGAGACAGAGAATCATCAGAAAAACAGGAATAATAGCTATCTAAACTAGAATCACCATCAGTATCACTATATATCACATTAGAAACCGGCTCATGATAACCATAAGTTTTTCTATCATTTGAGAAAAAATATCTCAAATGAAGTTTTCTAATAAATTTAAAGAGCTCTTGTTTCAATATATGGTGTCTAGGAAAGACAGTGGGAACAAATTTAAGACCATATTGCAGTACAGTTAGTTCTTCATTAGAGATGTTACAACCAGAAATATTAACAACATTATTATCACTTAATAAGACAGGGCTAGAGAAATCAAGTCCATCTACCCCTCTTAAATGTTTGTCTAGATTGCCCTTCACCCGGAGAAGAACCCGTAGCAAAGTCTTTCTTTTTGTATCCTCGTCTGGAATTGTTGCCATCACTCCGAAAACGCTGCTGATGCCCTACCGAATCATTAGCAGCTGGAAGGGATGGAAAGTCAGTATCTGAATCTGTGGTTAAACCATAACCATCAGAGGAAGCAAAAGATACTGAAAGCTGTTTTTTGTTGTTATTTTTAACATTTACTTGTTTTTTTGAAGGGTGAAAAACTTTTTTTCGTTTCCAAAGAAATGCTCGCCCATTGTCATAATCTTTAATGTCTCTCTTAATTTTCACAGATTTGTACTGTATCTGCTCAGTCTCATACTTGTGTAGATTTTCATTCAAACTAGCAAAAACATCATTCACCTTAGACATACCAATATCAGCCAATAATTTAGAATGCATAACATGCAATTGTTCTTGTAACTTTAATAAGAGAAGCTGTTCCCTTTCTACAAGGATCTTAACCCACTCCATAGCACAGTTGTGGGCCGCCGTAAGCCAGCGGTCTTTGAATATTAAATCATCACTGTCTGAATTATCAAACGGTGTCGCTGGGCTCTTAAAAGCCCGTAAGCCTCGTGGGGAAATATCAAGATCCACATATCTTTGAAGCCCTAATAAATTGAAATGGCAGCGTGTTTCTCTAAAAAGCAACTTTTCAAATTCTTTTACATTGTCTTGAATGTCCTGCGGAAGCATAGAATTAACAGTGCGGCCACCTAAAGAACCAAAAGGTTTCATAAATTTCTGCTGCCTATCTTGCAAAAATTTAGTAATATAATCAGAGGAAACGTTACCATAAGGTGCTGCATTCACTGCAGGGTCTGCTCGATGAGAATTGGTAGCGGAGCCGATAATATGTAACCTGCTGTCTGGTTGTATATCCATGGTTGCTGTAGAGCCCAGCACATCCGTAGGAACATTCGTTCTCACCACACCTTCAGTACTCGGCAGAATTGCAGGAAGCCCACCTGTAACGTCCCTTGTAGCCTTTGGTCTAACAATCTGGTCTGAAGCCGCTGTAGAAACAGGAAATAATTGGTTCGTCCCTCTACAACCACCACGAACAGCTGAAGGAGATGCGGCATTAGTAATGTTCACAGTTCTCTCATTATTGCCATCCACAGCGTTAACATTTCTTCCATTATTACCATCCACATTAACAGTGAATCCGTTAACTGACGGAGAGAAATTATCTCTAAAAACTCTAGGAGTGTTTAATAAAGAACTGGTATCCATGTCCAAATCACAAAAACAACAAAAAAGAAAAGGCAGCAGCCTGAAAAACAACGCCAGTTCATAAAGGAAATTTATTGCAACTTAGCGCCTCGGCATAATAGCCTTCAATGAGTATAGGTTACAAACACACACCCACTCCAATATATAACATAATTAATCAAACAATTAAATCAATTAACCAATAAAAAAATATATTAACATTTAAAAAAGAAATATCTAGTATGGAAGAAAGATGCCAATACTATTCATACAAAATTTATAATAAACATTTTAAATTTACTTCTAAATTCAAACCATTAGGAGACATAGTATTATACTTCAAGATATAAATAGTTTCTTTGAATAATAAAATATTTTTAATTAATTTATCATCCCCTTTTCTAATGAAAATACTTTCTAAAACGCAACATTCAAACATTTCTATATTACTATTATGACATTCCATAAAATGTGCAGCAATAGGGCTAGTTAGTACTCTTTTTTTAATATCTCTAACATGCTCTTGCATTCTAGTTTTAAATTTTCTTTTTGTCTCACCAATATAATATAATTTACATGGACATCTAACACAATAAATAACCCCTACAGAATTACATAACTTTACTTGGGTAATGAAAAGTAGAAAGAGTTGCAGGCACATTTAGGGAGTTTATGACAAGAAGAATTGCCAGAGATTCTGTAGAGGTATTAGAGACATTTTGGAAGTTTTATGAAAATTTATATATAAAGTAGACTCAGGTTGAAACCAAAAAAAAAAAAAAAAGGCAGAAATGGAAATATTTATGGAATACTTAATTATGCCAAGGTTAGAGGAAGATGAAGATTGACAACTAGTAGTTAAAATAAGAAGAGATGAAATAAAACAGTGATTTATAATAAACAGGGAGATCTTCAGGAAGTGACTGTATTCATGTGAAAAGTTGTAAGTTAGAACAGAACTAAGTGATAAAGACGTGGAAGGAATATTATCATGTGGTAAGAACAAGTAAGTAAGTATTTTCCCCCAAGTCAAAATTGACTCATGGTGACTCTATGGGTAGACCCTGTATGTTTTTGTGGCATATATTACATAAGTAGATTGTCAAGCCTTTCTTCCATGCAAATACTGCTGCTGCCCAGTAGGGCCTCAACCAGGTTTTGAAACCAGGCCTACCAGTTGATAATCCTGTACCATACCCCCTGTGCTATCAGGCTGATGTCTCATAAAAACATTGGTTATTATAATGTTTTTGTCTATATTAGCTAAGAGATTGGCAAAGATGTCACTAAAATCTCACAAAAGAATTAAGATATGAGTTTCTTCTCTGAGAAGCTGTGTTTGAATAGTGGAACATATCAAATCCAAAATGCATTGTTTGCAACTATGAGGTTTCAGACCTACTTTGTAGAAATCACCTTATATGCTATGCTTGACTATGTTATTTCTTTTATTTGATGAAATGGCATAAAGTAATTAATGCAAATGAAATTTTGCAGTTAAACATTACAAGTATCCAGAATTGATATGTTGTGTCCTAAGCACAAACTTATAACTTGCATTTTTTGAAAATATAGTACATAACCATTTTTCTGATCACGTCTTAATTAAAAAGGCTGTCTGCACTGTGTAAAAGTTGGAATTTTCTTTTTGCTATCAGTACAATTTTGTTTGCATTCTCTATCATGCTGTTGGAGGGTGCACTCCCCTCACTATCTCTAATGATGCAATGCAGTATAGAAGGCATATCTGGACACACACACAGACACACACACACCACATGTATACTTAGGATGTTGATCGTACTCCATTGTTAAGAATGTTTTCTGCATTCAGTGCAAAATAAACCCAAGTCCTTGAATGTATTATTTAATAGCAATAGCTTATTGGGATTGTCTGTCTTTGCATAAAATGCCCTTTTTCAGCAGATGCCTGGGAAAAGAAGCTTTAAGTATAATACATGTACAGAACATGCAAAAAGCAGAAAAGAAAATTTACAATTAATTAAACCAATTTAACAGGTGATAAGGTGTTGTCTCATCATGTTAAAGATACCAGTGATGGAAAATTTCCAGTGCAGAGATCAGACTTAAGGTCACAGATGGTATATCATTGGCTTTCTACCTTCAAGGATGAACTGATACAGGCTGCTCCAAATGTTCTTGTCCATAGGTGGTCATTTGAATGGTCTTCTCAAGAAACCATTGAAGAATTGAAATAAAATGATAGATATTGGCCAAAGTTTAAACTTTTTATGACATACTTCTTGTAGGCCTACTCAGCATCCTAAGATGTGGTCAATTTAAGCACAGAGAAGGCAGTTTAATGTTAAGAGATGTTAATCCCAAGATCTCCTTACTGAGTCTCCCAGAAGGCAAATGTCACTTGACATAGTTCTGGTTACGCATCAGGAGTGCACATGAATGGGTCACATCTGCATGTTTTTTCCATATTGGAAGATCATTACCAGTATCTGTTGGTTCTTGTTATGGTCTCAAACAGCCAAATATAAGATTTTTTATGCTCTTTCCATCAAAGTGTCTTCTAAGAGACCACTCATTCTTGTTTGGAGCTTCTGGATGAAGGATGGATTCTTATTCTCTACCTATTCTTAAGAAAGAAGTTGGGGATTCTCGTCCCACCTTGCCGTAATTTCTAAGAATTTCTAGGTTGTTCCTTCCCATTCTTTATATCAGCAGCTCTAACAAGTATGCCCTGTATGTCAAGTTCCAGACATGACTGTCAAGGAAGGACATCATGATTTTGTTTCTGCAGGAATACTAGATAGTGTTGCTGGACCTAATGGGTTTGTTTTGATGTTTTTTGACAAGTCCCACAGGATACTGTTCCACTTTGGTCTTTGTACCCTTTTATTTGAATTCATATTTTATTTTTACCACTGTTTTCACTGTTTTTAGGAAGGGAAGGATAGCTTGTAGACAAGTAAATTTACTTTGATTTGTATTTTGTTGTTTTACCTTTAATTTTCACTGTTGGTTGTTAGAAAGGGATAGGTTTTAGATAGGCAAGCTTTGACCATCCCAAGGGGCCTAGTCAGCTATAAATTCACACAGACGGCAGAGAGGACAATTCAGAACTTATCTACTAAACAATCCTATCTTTGTTTGTGATTTATTGGTACTGTTGGAAAGCGGTGTGACTGCAAGTGATAATGAGTGACATAAAGGAATTACAGCTTTTGTCTTACTTTCAGAACTTGTATGGTCAGAGCAACAACCTTACTGTACTTATTTTATTATTTAATTGTGTAGTGCTTGTGTGATTTTTCTCATAGAATTTGATTTAAGTTCTTTTCTAATTCTGTAGATACTGATTTTGATTATTCATTTCTTTTATACGTTTTTATTTGTTTGAAGCTGAATATGGATTTCTAAAATGAGTATGCCATTAATGATTTGCTAAAGCACAAATATCTTGTACAGTGTAATAAATGCTATGCATATTCAAAGGTAACACCTGATAACACTGGTGATCTGTGTTCTTCGTCAAAAGTTGGATGATTTGCTTACCGTTATTAGAAGTAAATCTAGACTTACTGATGATGATTGCGCTTGTGCAATTGGCATGGCTTGGAGAAAGTTGTTACATATATTAATGACTGGACCGATAAGATAAATAATGCTGGTGAAAGAGCAAATAGAACACATTTAGGAAATGATGTGTCTATTGTTTTTGAAGATCAATCACCCCTATAAAACAAGACGATGCCCCTGGCAGCTTTGGAATTCTGCATGCGAGTATTTGGCAACCGAGGTTTCAGAAGGAAACAAAAAAAGAAAGAAAGGAAAAAAGTCCACAAGTAACAAGGAAGAAAATGAAACAGTTCCATGTCTATAAAGTAAAGAGAACACTTACTTAAAAGGACACTACTTTATGTAACAGACACATTATAGGCAATAATAACATTTTTCTAACAGAAGACTTTCAGTCTACAGAAAAAGGCATCATTTTTCCAAAAGAGAAGGTAGAAAAAAGAGGTAAGGGGTAGGTGAAAAAAAAAAATCAAAACTGAACGTGGAAAGATTGAAGAATTACTGTAAGAAAAAAGATGAGACAGACAGAGATGTTGACTACATGGCTCAAGCTGTGGATGTACAAAGCCAGCTGTATGAGACTTGTTTGCTTGCAAATTTAATATGCAATGAAAACAGTGGGATTAATAAGACTAATGGTGATGAAGATTATTTTTTTGTAATAACTGATAGAGCAGATATTATTGAATTAGAAGTTAAATATTCTTCAGATCTGGTCTGAAAATATATTCTTGTGATTGAAGATTCAGTTATTAGAAGAACTGATACATTTATAGAGAAGATAATGAACATCAAATAGTGTTATGCTTGCCAGGTGCAAAAATATAAGATGTAAGACAAGCCTTGGAATGCCTTAATATAAGGAAGTACAGGTCTGTTTTTATTCATGTCTGTACAAATGATCTCATCCACAAGGATTCTTTGACTATTAGTAAGGAGCTTACAACCCTCTTACTAGTGCTAGGACTTATTTTTTACAAATCACATTAGAAAGAACAGTCAGGTCACCATGAATGAAAAATGTGTTTTAAGAAGTGGAAATGTGTAGAGCATCCAAGCCTAGTTTTGGGCACACATATTCAGACAGGATGGTATGCACTTATCAAGATCAGGGAACAGAATTTTTCAGCACATATTTTGCAATATTTAACAAACACTGGGCAGGATTTTTGCCAGGTTGAAAATTTACCAGTTCACAGATAGCAACATTTGATACATCCCTGATGGTTGCAAATACTAGGAGCATTAGAAAAAATTCTGTCAGGGTATAAATGTACTGTAACAGATATTCTAACAAAAAAATCAGGTGGAGGTGTTATGATAGGGATTAAAGATAGTTATGAGACCTGTGATTATTACATGTTAGCGATAACACCAATACTATAGATTGTGTATCTGTGACAATAAAGACAACCCTGGAACATATAACAATTGTTGAAGTGTATAGAGCACCAAAGTCAAGTGCAGATGACATAGAGGGATTCATACATTTCTGGCATGAAACACAGGAAGGAAGAATAATATTAGCTAGGGACTTAAATTTACCAGAAACAGACTGGAATAATATTGCCTCTACAACATTAGTAAATAAATTATTCACAATGTATAGTAAAAAAAAAACACAACTTCCTTACTAGCGGCTTCAGTCCACCAGGAAAACTGCAATTAAATGTAAAACACTTGTAGTCCAAAAAATGGCAGGTAGTTCCAGTGTAAAACATTCTTCTTTATTCAACCACAGATGCATAAGCGCTTTCACAGATAACTTCTTCTTCAGATACAAATGCATGATGTCTATTATGTATCTTATATACCTTGAACCAACTAATTAAGTCACAATCATCTTAAAGAAACATCCTTCATTAAGTAAAAATATTCAGTCCTTCACTGTGAAAACATTATTTAAAAAAAATGCATAACAAACACACAAAAAAACACATGTATAAATAATACATATATAAAAATGCACATATAAATATACAGACATAAAAATGTGCTTAAATATAGACATATACTGTTAAAAATCTTTAATACTTGATGTAAGTAAGCAAGTCATAAAATGACATTTCATTTATTCAATGGTCTTGCTTTAAGTTTTGGTCTTATGGGTATCCTGTCATTTAATCCAAAACACAACACATGCTGAGAAAATATCACCTTTATGTTCAGTTTACTGAACATAAAGGCGATATTTTCTCAGCGTGTGTTGTGTTTTGGATTATCTTATATTGGTTCTTCCAGCAGTTTGTGTTCGTATTTATCCTGTCATTTAACCCATGCCCAAATCTGCTTTCAGTCTTATAATTCATTTTGCCTCAAGCTGTTCTGTCCTGTTTCTAATGTCCCCTATTCTGATGTTGTCATATATTTTACCTATAACTAAAAATGTGAAGTTGTGTGTGTTGTCATTCACTCTAATATGTTTAGATAATGCACTAACATCACTTTTTTGTCTGTATCTGGTACATGTGCTCCTTCATATGATCTCTCTAAGGGCTCTATCCATTTTCCCCCGCATAGAAACAAAAGCCTACTGAACATTGGGCTAAATAAATAATGTGTTCTGAGGCACATGTAGCTGAAATTTCAAATACATATTCCCTGCCTGTGTCAGGATGTAAAAAAAATATTACTGTTACTTATATATTTATACATGGAACATCTCCCACATAGACAAGTCTGTCCATCCCTTTTCCTTATATTTTCATTCTTAAAATAACAAAGTCTTATCTTTAAAGAGTACATATTCTTATGTGCAAAACTTGGTCTAGGTTCCAATAAGGAACTAATCTCTTTATCTGTCATCAAAATTTCCCAGTGCTTCTCAATTATATTTTTATACAGCCTCACATCAGTGGAATAAAACAGGGGAAATCTTATTTTATTTTCTGTCTTTTTTTTATATGTTGTATGTACTGACATATTATTCCTTTTAGAAAAATATGGTCTAGCTGTATTTTCCCTCATTTCAACCACCACATCTCTAGTTTTATTAATTTCATCTTTATGGTAACCTCTCTCTACAAAATGTTGGCTCATCTTTTCAACTTGATGTTCAAAGTCCTCTGTTCTTGCATTAAGCCTCAATGCTCTAAGTAACTGGCTATGTGCTATGCTCTTAAATATATGTGAAGGATGCATACTGGTTCTGTGCACAAAACTGTCACGGTGACATTCTTTCTTATATAAATTTGTATATATCCTCCCTTCCACATCTTTTTTAATGTTAACATCCAAAAAAATGAGCTTGAAAATTTGATGTAATTTGTGGAGTTATTAATGTAGTAAAAAAATCTGTAAACTGTACCTGTGTCCCCACCCATTATAAAAAAAGGTCATCCACAAACCTACAGTAATATAAAATATCTTGTCTGTATCTCCCTCTTAGAATAAACTCATCTTCCCAAATGGCTAGTACAGCATTACATACATACATACATATACAAATGTTTCAAGCATGGGCATTAAAGCCCTTCTAGCTTGCCAATATGCCAAAACACTTGTTCCCATAATAAATGTCCAGGCTGTTCTTAAAAATATCTAAATTAGTACTTGCTTTAATGTAATTTGGTAGTCTGTTCCAAACATCAGCTACCCTGTCAGAGAACCAATTAGTACACTTATCATTCCTATAGAATGTTCTACACAGGTTATCTGATGATTCTCTAGCACTTTTTGATAACCCCAAACATTCCCAGAGGTAGTTGTCCCTAAATGCCCTATATACCTGAATAAGGTCTCCTCTTAGATATCTGTAAGAGACACTGTACAAGTACAGATATTTTAGTATTTTATAATAACTTAGATTTTCACATCCATGGATGCCCTTAGTATATTTCCGCTGTACTCTTTCCAGTTTATTCATGCTTGTTTCCATATTGTTATTCCATACTCAAGTTTGGGTCTAATGTAACTAACAAACAATGACTTCATTATGTTTGATTTCCTAGACTTTATACATCTTTTTATGCAGCCTATAGTTCTATAATTATCATTAGCCAATTGGTTGATATGATTAGAAAAACTCATAGCTGAATCTACCCTTAAATGAGTCTACAGTTTCAATCACTGTGTGCTGTATTAAATATTCACCTTTCAGTTTGTCTCCTAAATCTCATATGCTTAGTTTTTGATGTATTTATCAACATAGTATTCTCCTGTGTCCAAATGGTCAACTTTGTCAAATTATTTTGCAGACATGCCTTATCTGTAATACCCAATTTCAGGTCATCAGCATATAGACTGTAGAACACCTCAGATGAAAAAGGAAGGTCTCAAAGATACAATCTAAACAAGTAAGGGTCTAGTACAGAGCCCTTGGCACACAAAGGGCCCATAGCTATGCCATGCCTCTGCCAGTAAATAGTTTCATTGAACACAAATATGTTATTTTCCAAGACTGTCATTAAAAACTTAGTAATAACTTCCATGTTCCCTTCATTAAATTATTTACAAGACTTACAAAACAGCTATATATTACTTATTCCTTCTTTGTTAGGGATCATAGTAAACAGTGATGTAATATCCATAGTTACTAAATACGCATATTCACAGTTCTTATAATTGTCACAAAAATCAAACAAGTAATTTAAAAAAATGTTTTGTGCCTTTTAATATATGCCCTATGTTATTCAAATGTGAGTGGAGGGTTTTCTCTCTCTCTCTCTCTCTCTATATATATATATATATATATATAGAGAGAGAGAGAGAGAGGTTGGCTCTGTTGACCATTCTTGTCCAGCCACTATAGGTCTTATCGGTGGACATATAGGGTCTTGTAACTATAACTGTATTAATATGTCTTATGACACTTTGAACTCCAACATTATTTATGACAGAATAAAAATGAGTATCTGACATTATTTCCATATCATTCTGGTATTGTTCCATATCATATGTCACTAAAGGACCTCCCTTGTCCGCTGGTCTTATTATTATGCTATGATTAGCTTCTAAGTGCCAGATATTAATTTTTTGTCAAGTTGTACCTCTTTAATTTAGTAGTTCTATCACTTTCATTAAGCTTGTGTATGACATTAATACATAGTCTTTCAAAGGCATTAATCACTGGATTAAGTACTGGTACATATGTACTCGGTTTTCTAAACATTTCTACACTATCAACATATTCATTACTTTTATAATTCAGTTTTAAAGTCAAATTTCTAGCAAACAATTTTAAATAAAAATTGCCTCAGTAAAGTCCATCTTTTGGCTTGGAATAAAGGATAGTCCTTTCTTTAAAACACTAGTCTCGTCTGCTGTAAGTATGTGGGACGAGGAGGAGACTTCAGTTCAGGTAATGTTTTTACCTGGCCATGTACTGAAAGAAAATTTTACAGGGAACCAGAAAAACAAATGAAAGGCAGTATGGTTGACAGTGTGTCGACCAATAGAATGTCTCAGAGTGGAGGGAGGCATGTTGTCCTATCTGACAGCACTGAAATTCAACAGTTAGAAGCTGTTAGCACCCTGAATGGGGAAACAACGCCAACGATAAGAGCAGAAGAGCAGGTTAGCAGGAAAAAATAATTCAAACAGTGGCACAAGTACATAGAGCTGACGGAGATAAAGGGAATGTAACTACTTTAACCAACAGAGTACAAGAGACTGCTGAACAAGAGAGAAAACAACATAAAGTGTCAACTACTTTTAACACCAAATTGTTTTTTCCCCTTCCAGTCAAGAAAACAGAATTAAAGGGGACGAGAATGAGGCTGAGAAGCAGGAGCCAAGAAAAAGGAAACTGGAAGAAATAACAGGGACACCAACAATAAAAAAGGCCTGGGAAATCCAGAAGAAACAATGATTTGGAACATGTTAAGACCAGCGGACAAGGGAGGTTCTTTAGTGATATATGATATGGAAAGATACCAGAATGACATGAAAATAATGCCGTGCAGTGGTTAGCATTGTCGCCTCACAGCAAAAGGTTCTCCTATTCGATTCTCTGCTGGAGCGCCTTCTGTGTGGAGTCTACATGTCCTCCCCATGGTTGAATGACGTTAAAGGCATGCAGGTATCTGATGAAGTCCTAATGTGTTGGGACGAAAACGCAGTTTGTTAATAAAAGAGCGTTAATAAATTCAGTGCTGGACTTGAACTCATTCATATTCATTCACGGCAACGTTTTTGGACTGAGATTGTGGCAGTTTTACTTCCCATACAACTCTTTTGTGGATGAAAATAATGTTGTCAGATACTCATTTTTAAGAGTTCAAAGTGTCATAAGACATATTAATACCATTTACACTGAACTTTTTAGAAATGGTAAGATTGACAAAAGTTTTTATGACCATCTAACAGTACAGCATCCACTACTACCTGTGATTCAAGGGTTACCCAAACTTCACAAAGACCTCATATGTCCACCACTAAGACCTATAGTGGCTGGACAAGGATGGTCAACAGAGCCAGCCTCTATATATCAAGAGAAAACCCTCCCCCCACATTTGAATAACATAGGACATATATTAAAAGACATGAAACATTTTTTGAATGACTTGTTTGATTTTTGTGACTATGGATATTACATCACTGTTTACTATGATCCCTAACAAAGAAGGAATAAGTAACGTAGACCTATTTTGTAAGTCTTGTAAAGAATTTAGTGAAGGGAACATGGAAGTTATTACTAAGTTGTTAAAGACAGTCTTGAAAATAACATATTTATGTTCAATGAAACTATTTACTGGCAGAGGCTTGGCATAGCTATGGACACTTCTTGTGCCAATATTGCCAATTATGGGGGGGGGGGGCACAGGTACAGTTTACAGATTCTATTGACTACATTAATAACTCCACAAATTACTTAAAATTTTCAGTGGGTATTTTATCCATTGAAAATTTTAATTTATATTTTAAAAAATAAGTTCATTTTGTGTATGTTAACATTAAAAAAGATGTGGAAGGGAGTATATATACAAATTTATATAATAAAGAATGTCACTGTGACAGTTTTGTGCACAGAACCAGTATGCACCCTCCACATATATTTAAGAGTAAAGTACATAGCCAGTTACTTAGAGCACTGAGGCTTAATGCAAGAACAGAGGACTTTGAACCACAAGTTGAAAAGGTGAGTCAACATTTTGTAGAGAGAGGTTACCATAAGGATGAAATTAATAAAACTAGGGATATGGTTGAAATGAGGGAAAATACAGCTAGACAATATTTTTCTAAAAGGAATAATATGTCAGTACATACAACATATATAAAAAAAAGACAGAAAATAAAATAAGATTTCCCTTGTTTTATTCCACTGATGTGAGGCTGTATAAAAATATAATTGAGAAGCACTGGGAAATTTTGATGACAGATAAAGAGATTAGTTCCTTATTGGAACCTAGACCAAGTTTTGCACATAAGAATATGCACTCTTTAAAGAGAAGACTTTGTTATGTTAAGAATGAAAATATAAGGAAAAGGGATGGACAGACTTGTCTATGTGGGAGATGTTCCATGTGTAAATATATAAGTAACAGTACTAAGTTTTTACATCCTGACACAGGCAGGGAATATGTATTTGAAATTTCAGCTACATATGCCTCAGAACACATTATTTATTTAGCCCAATGTTCAGTATGTTTTTATTCCTAAGTGGGAAAAATGGATAGAGCCCTTGGAGGTCGTATCAAGAAACACATTTACCAGATACAGAAATAAGTGATGTTAGAACATTATCTAAACATATTAGAGTGAATGACAACACACACAACTTTACTTTTTTAGTTATAGGTAAAATATATGACAACATGAGAATGGGGGGCATTAGAAACAGGACAGAACAGGTTGAGGCAAAATGGATTATAAGACTGAAAGCAGATTCTGGGCATGGGTTAAATGACAGGATACCCATAAGACCAAAACTTAAAGCAAGACCATTGAATAAATGAAATGTTAAGTCATTTTATGACATGCTTACTTACATCAAGTATTAGAGATTTGTAACAGTATATGTTTATATTTGAGCACATTGTTATGTCTGTATATTTATGTGTGCATTTTTTATATATGTATTCTTTATACATGTGTTTTTTTGTGTTTTTTATGCATTATACTTTTTAAAATCATGTTTTCACAGTGAAGGAATGAATATCTTTACTTAATGAAGAATGTTTCTTTAAGATGATTGTGACTTTACTTGGTTCAAGATATATAATGGTTCAAGGTATATAAGATACATACTAGACAGCATGCATTTGTATCTGAATAAGCAGAAGTTATCTGTGAAAGCGCTTATACATATGTGGTTGAATAAAGAAGAGGTTTTTTTACACTTGAACTACCTGCCATTTTTTTTGACTACAAGTGTTTTACATTTTATTCACAATGTATGTTCAGGAACAACAATTGCTTCAGATTGTAAAACAACCTAAGAGGGAATGGAACATATTAGAACACTGTTTATGTTCCCAAAGAAATTACTGTAACTTCAAGTCAAGTTTTACCACTGTTGATGTGCAGTGATCATAGGGTTATAAAGGTTAATTTGTTGCTAGAGAATTCTGCCAAACTGAAATCTAAACCAATACACAGGTGATTAATTACAGATTATATGGAAGCAAAACAGTCACTATGTAAAACTAACTGGAGTAATGTGTTCAGTGGAAAAACTGCAAATGGAATGTAGTCGAAAGTTTTGAAAGAGAAATTGAGAGCAAAAAAATAAAAAAAATGTTTAACATCAGGATCTAGGCATACATCAGGGGGATATATTTCCATAAGAACAAGATAGCTGATTAAGGTGAGAAACAAAACATATAGGAAATGGAATAGAGGTTGAACTACAACTTTCCAAAATTAAACAAACATGCTGGACAAACAAATTAAGTATAGTGTGAGACAAGATCAAGAAAAATTTGAAGAAATTTTATAAAAAGATATTAAGCATAATAGGAAACCGTTTTATAGATACATAAGATCTGGAAGGAATAAAGACATACAAATTGATAATGATAAATTTTAAAAAATGTTGAAACAAATGTCTGATTAAGGCACTGAGCCTTGCAGGCTGTTACACTTTACAACACTGTACTTTATTGACTTATGCGCAGTTACTAATAATAAAATAACTTATCTATGTAACAGACTACACATAATATACTGTTACAGTTACAGCTTTAAAGTGCAAAATTTTGCTTCCCACGACAAGTATAGATGATAACTTTCCATTTAACTTAGAGCAAATGTGTTCCTACAAATACCAGATCTAACAAAAAAATCAGATCTAACACCACTCCATCACTGTCCTTTTTATATACTTTTTTGTGCCATTTGGATCCAGTTCATGAAAGCAGTCCTTTGATATTAATACTGTTGGAATTTACTTGATGTCACGCAGTCTGTTGATAAGCTGATTTGTGTTCTGTTTCAAGATGAATTATGTGACAATCTTAAACTTATGGAGTTGTTCCTGTCTCCCGTCATCCCTGCACCTGGGTTACTTAGGAAGCAGGGAGGCATTCTTATCTGTAGTTTTCCTTGAAGCTTGTACCAGGCTCAGAACATTTTGTATCACACATAGTAGGATGCCAAAACATGCATTTATTATGTTCAACTAAGGAAAGCTTAACCCTTTAATATGTATATATGTTAAACAGAAATGTACATGCATCTAAATGTATATATTTTAGAGCATATATTCTAACAAACAGAAGTGCACATGCACTATTGTAGGTGTCTAAATGCATACATTCTAACAGATAAACTGTGTGTAGGTTCTAAACTTTATTCTCAGACATAATAGATTATAGATATATTTACGAAATTGTATTCAAAACAGTTTGGCTCCATAGTGGGGAAGATAAGTTGTGCTAGTGACATCCAGGTAACCTCAGATACTGGAATCAAATTAGATTATATTGAAAAAGAACTGGATCCAAGCAAAGCATAGAGAGGAGATGGAATTGGTAATAATCACCTGAGAACACTTCAGCAAGAACTTACTGTACCATTATATCTATTTACTGGGTAATATAAATATGGGGAGAGTCCTCAAGATTGGAGACATGTGCTTATTAAACCTGTCTTTAAGGGAATGGGAGTAGGATGAACCCAGAGTCATATAGACCCTTAAGTCTACTTTCATGTTGTGGAAAAGTAATGGAGAAGGTAATGTTGGATATGTTATTGTTAGACCTGGATAGGTTGGGACTTGAAACTATATATCAGCATGCATATGTCAAAAATAGATTTATTACAACCTGTAACATGATGTTCTATAACACTATAATAACAGCTATGAATGAAAAATTGTGCTGTGATATAATTTGCATAGATTTAACTTCAGCATTTCACTGGGTCAAACACAAAACACTGATCAATAAATTAAAACAGCTAGCTATTGAAGTACTCTTGATAAGATGGATAACTGCATGGCTTACAAATAGGCCATGGCAAGTATCGTACAGCAATCAGACAGGTGAAATTCTTGGCTACAGTCATGGTGTCCCACAGGGCTCTGTCCTAGGTCCTTACTTGTTTAGATTGTATCTTTAGACCTAATGTTTTCATCTGAGGTGTTCTACAGTCTATATGCAGATGATCTGAAATTGGGTAAACTCATTACATGTGTTACAGATAAGGCATGTCTGCAAAAGAGCTTGACTAAATTGGCCTTTTGGGCACAGGAGAATAATATGTTGATAAATACATTAAAAACTAAGCATATGAGATTTGGGAGACATAAACTGAAAGGTAAATATTTAATATGGCACACAGTGATTGAAACTGTAGATTCATTTAAGGGCCTGAGTATATGAGTAGATCCAGCTCTGAGTTTTTCTAATCATATCAACCAATTAGTTAATGATAGTTATAGAACTATAGGTTTTATAAAAAGATTTATAAAGTCTAGGAAATCAGAAATGATGACGTCATTGTTTGTTTGTTACATTAGACCCAAACTTGAGTATGGTATAATAGTACAGAACCACAACAAAGATGCAAGCGTTCCACCAAAAAAAAAAACAATAAATCCAAAAAAGTAGAACCTGAAGGCGTACAATAAAGCTCCCAGACTGCTTGTCTTAAATATTCTTAGTGCACCATGAAACTGATAAATTTAGAAGCTCCCCGTCATAGATATATCACTCTCTTTTATTAGTAAAAACCAAATGACATGAACGTTAAACACATAAGTTTTCGTTTTAAAAAGCTTCATCAGATGTGAGCTCAAATACATTAACACGATATTTAAACTGGTTCAAATTCCACAAGAACAAATCATTTCTTTCGATTTGAGATATTTGATTAACATTCAGAAACTCCCATTAAATGAAATGCTTTTAACTAAAAAAACTACATAATATGAATAAAACCATTATATAAGTGATAATTCATCCCTAACCATAAATTAATATTCAATTTGAAACTTAAAACATTTATAAAAACTGTAAAGGAAGCTTTGATAAAAACATTTATAAATGTCAAAACAATGTATTAAGAATATGGGTCTATATTACAACAGCGAAAAGGCATTTAATCGCATGCCTCTTCGCCGACACATATAGAGCGAATGCACTAAAGCGCAAATGCTCAGAATACTGAGTTCTTTCCCTGGGAAAGAAATCGGTAGTACTAACACACAAACACACACTTCAAACATTACAATGTGGGGTGCTCCGCCCCCCCCCCACACACCCCAATGTGGGGGGCTGTGCCCCCCACACCCCCCATAACTAAATAAATAAATGAAAGTGAATAATTAAGTTTCATTTTTTGAAGTAGTTTTATAGTTAATTCATTGTGGAACATCCATTAAAACCAAATTTTTACATAAAAGATATTTGCGTTGTTGTACCTGTTAGACACTGGTTCTAAAATAATACATATTACTGCTATAACTTAGCCGCACTTAGTTTGAGAAGGGGGGGGGTAATAGAAATACATTCATTTAACCCTGGCCACTTATTAGCTTGTAAGGTAACAAGCACAAATATCTTTTTATGGAAAAATTCGGTTTTAATGGATGTTCCACAATGAATTAACTATAAAACTACTTCTAAAAAATGAAATTTATTCACTTTCATTTATTTTTATGTACAATATTTTGTAATATTTTAGACATTCCTTGTTTTGAATTTGTGTCATTTTACCACATACATTGGATCAGCATGTTTTGGAAATTGATATTAATGGTAAATTGAGATAGAATTGTGAGGTAAAGCATTTCTTAGGAAAAGGCTAAAAAAAGAAAAAAAGTAAAGGTCTTGTCAAAGTGTTATATTAACATGTGGCCAGTAGATGGTGCTAACGTTTCTTTGATGCCTTCCTAAAAGGGAAACAAATACACACATACATATATATTCCTGGGTCTATATTACAACAGCGAAGAGACGTTTAATCGAACGCCTCTTCACCGACACATAAAGAGCGAATGCACTAAAGCGCGAATGCTCAGAACAGCGATTTCTTTCCCTGGGAAAGAACTCGCTTGGCCTCCCCCGTGCGTTTGCCCCTTTCCCCACTATAGTGCAATCTTGGAGTTGGTATATTTAGTTAGTTGGGGTGTAGGGGCACAGCCCCCCACATTTGGGTGTGTGTGTTGGGGGGGGCGGATCACCCCACATTGTAATGTTTGAAAGTTTGAATGTTTGAAAGAGAAAAGAGAAAAGACTGACTATCTACACATCCCTAATATAAGAAATATTCGTTCAACTAAACACTTTAAAGCTGACCTATTTCAACACGAACTCAGAGCTTGTAACTGGAACCCCTTAAAAATACTACCACTGAATGAAGCAGTATCATTCTTTAATTCCACTTTTCTTTCTATTTTGAATAAACATGCTCCTGAGCGAACCATTAGAATGAAGTCAAATTCAGCCCCTTGGCTCTCAAATGAAACTAAGAAACTAATTCTCTGTAAAAACAAAGTTTGGGCCAAATGGAGATGTCATAGAATTAACTCTGATTTCCTTCATTTTCGCCAACTTAGAAACCAAACCAAAAAAGCTATAATAAAAGACAAAAGAAAGTTTTACTGTGAACTACAAGAAACCCATTTTAACACACCAAAACAATTCTGGTCCTCAATTAATAAACTCCTATCACCAGGAACTGCCAAAACTCCCTCCCCTCTAAACGCTGACCCAGACACCCCTCACCAAACTGCAAATGCTTTTTACTCTTTCTTTACTGAAACCATTCAATCTTTAGCCAGTCAACTGAACACTAATAACTTCTACCCTCCAAATAACCTAGTAGACTCCTCCTGCAACTTCTCTCTACAACCAATCTCTACCTCTTTCATCTTTAGACTCATCTCCAAACTGAAACCCTGCACCCCCTCTGCCGACAAGCTCCCTTCCCTTTATCTGCAAAAGGCAGCCAAAGAAATTGCATACCCTCTAACTATACTTATAAATAGGACCATCCAGGAGGGAACCATCCCTGATATTTGGAAAGTCTCTCATATTATCCCTCTACATAAAGGCGGTAACTCTATTGACTTCTCAAACTTCAGACCAATTGCTCTTCTCTCACCTTTAGCAAAGATTATGGAGAAATGTATTCATCAGCAACTTGTACAGTACCTCTCCCTACACAATATTATAGCTAACTGTCAACATGGCTTTAGACCCCACCATAGCACCACCACTGCCCTCCTTTCCTTTGTTGATACTATCAACAACAATCGCAATAATAACCTTTTCTCTTCTGCTCTATTCATTGACCTCTCAAAAGCTTTTGACATGGTTAACCACACTGCTTTAATTACTATTCTTGAATCCCTCTCATTTAATAAACTTACTATAAAATGGTTTAATTCATATCTCAGCAACAGACAACAAGCCGTTCTTTGGGACAACCACATCTCCTCCTTACTGCCCATTTCTATTGGAGTCCCTCAGGGCTCTATTCTTGGCCCACTTCTCTTCTCCCTCTTCATCAATGATCTCTACTCAGTAATTCCCCAAGCCACCTGCGTTCAATACGCTGACGACTCCACTATTATTTGTTCAGCATCCTCCTCTTCTAACCTAATCTCACTAACCCAAAATATCTTCAACACAGTGGAAACATGGTTTACTAGACGTTACCTCCTCCTTAATGCTAAAAAAACTAAACTCCTCCTCTTCTCCCCCACCACTCGTACCTCCCCATTACATTTCACTATCCTGTCAAACAACAACACAGTCATCTCTCCTGACTCTACAACTAAACTGCTTGGCATAACCATTGATAATAATCTCTCTTTTGATCAACACATTAACAACACCATCAAATCAGTGAACAGAAAGATCAGATCCCTATACCATATTAAACCATTTCTGACCCCATCTGCTAGAGCTACTATTGCCCACTCCCATCTCATATCCACTCTCTTATACGCCTCCCTTATCTTCACCAACCTCAAGAAAACTAACCTAAACAAACTTGCAACCTGCTATAATAATATTGCCTGCTTTGCCACTGGTAACCCTTTCAAAACCCATCACTGCCATAATTTGAAATTGCTAGGCTGGCTAGAACTAAAAAATCATCTTATAATCTCACAACTTACTATTGCCCATAAAATTCTGTACCAACCTGATAACACCCCTATTCTATCAAAGCTCCTACTCCCATATAACAATCTTACTTCCCTTCGCTCCTCCTCTAAACTCTTGACCAAATCAATAAAGGCCCACAACTTAGCTGGTGACTCTTTATTCACTAATACTGTAGGCCGAGTATGGAATTTGCTACCTAGGGATATAACTCTAATCACATCCTTACCTCTCTTCAAACAACAAATCAAACTGTACTTCCAAAATCACTGGCTTTGCTCATGTAATACACCTGACTGACTTCTCTCCCCCCCTCTCCTGACCTTTTTATCCTATCTTGTGCTCAAGACCTAATAATTACCTTTCTTTTCCTTTCTATTCCTTCTATGCTCTAACCCTTTCTCTCTTACCTCTCCAATATCATCTTGTCTATCGTTTTATTTTCTTCTCTTATTTCTAGACCACTGCCTCTCCTCTCCTCTCTCTCTTTATCACACACTTTTTCTTTTCTCTGTCTTCTCCTTCCACTTGTTACTTTTCTTTTTTCCTTTTAGTAGGAGCCTTATGGCTTAGCTTGTTTGAATTATGTTAGAAGCTTTAATACTTACCTAACTCTAGACAGGACTTTTAGATGATAAGCCTTAGTTTGTAACCTTATCAACTTGTCTTATCTTAATTAATATTTTTATCACTACTTGTTTTTTCTTTTCTTTTTTTTTAATGAATGTGTTTATTAATAATATGTCTCATTGTTTATGTCTCATTGCCTATGTCTATGTGGAGCTTTTCTCCCCGGGCCTCTACTGAAAATGGAAATATATCCAGCTAGACTAGCCCGGTCAACAAATGTAAAATAAAATAAATAAAATAAAAAATAAAGTGTGTGTTTGTGTGTTAGTACAACTGATTTCTTTCCCAGGGAAAGAAATCGGTATTCTGAGCGTTCTCGCTTTAGTGCGTTTGCTCTATATGTGTCGGCAAAGAGGCGTTCGATTAAACGCCTCTTCGCTGTTGTAATATAGACCAATATTCTTAATACATTGTTTTGACATTTATAAATGTTTTTATCAAAGCTTCCTTTAAAGTTTTTATCAATGTTTTAAGTTTCAAATTGAATATTAATTTATGGTTAGGGATGAATTATCACTTATACAATGGTTTTATCCATATTATGTATTTTTTTAGGAAAAAGCATTTCATTTAATGGGATTTTCTGAATGTTAATCAAATATATTAAATAGAAAGAAATGATTGGTTCTTGTGGAATTTGAACCAGTTTAAATATCATGTTAACTTATTTGAGCTCACATCTGATGAAGTTTTTTAAAACGAAAACGTATGTGTTTAACGTTCATCTTCTTCTTTCGGTTGCTCCCATCAGGCGTCGCCACAGCAGATCAACTGTTTCCATTTCTTCCTGTCCTCTGCATCTTGCTCTGTCACACCAACCACCTGCATGTCCTCTCTCACCACATCCATAAACCTTATCTTGGGCCTTCCTCTTTTCCTGTTACCTGGCAGCTTCATCCTTAGCATCTTTTTCCCAATATACTCTGCATCCCTCCTCAGCACATGTCCATACCAACATAATCTTGCCTCTCTGGCTTTGTCTCCAAACCCTCCCACCTGGGCTGACCCTCTAATATACTTATTCCTAATCCTGTCCATCCTCGTCACACCCAGTGAAAATCTTAACATCTTCATCTCTGCCAGGTCAAGCTCTGACTCCTGCCTTTTTGTCAGTGCCACTGTCTCCAACCCATATAACATAGCTGGTCTCACTACCCTCTTGTAGACCTTCCCTTTTACTCTTACTGGTACTCTGTCACAAATCACTCCTGACACTCTTATCCACCCACTCCATCCTGCCTGTACTCTCATCTTCACCTGTCTTCCACACTCACTATTACTCTGAAATGTTGATCCCAAGTATTTAAACTCATCCACCTTTGCCACCTCTTCTCCCTGCATCCTCACCATTCCTCTATCCTCCCCCTCATTCACACACACATACATTTTGTCTTAGTCCTGCTGACCTTCATTCCTCTTCCCTCTAGAGCATATCTTTACCTCTCCAGGGTCTCCTCCACCTGTTCCCCACTCTCACTACAGATCACAATGTCATCTGCAAACATCATTGTCCACTGGGACTCCTGTCTGATCTCATCTGTCAACCTGTCCATCACCATTACAAATAAGAAAGGGCTCAGAGCTGATCCTTGATGTAATCCAACCTCCACCTTAAATGCATCCGTCACTCCCACCGCAGACCTCACCGCTGTCACACTACCCTCGTACATATCCTGTACCACTCTTACATACTTCTATGACACTCCCAACTTCCTCATACAATACCACAACTCCTCTCTAGGCACCCTGTCATATGCTTTCTCTAAATCCACAAAGACACAATGCAACTCCTTCTGACCACCTCTGTACTTCTCCATCAACACTCTCAAAGCCAACATCTGTAGTGCTCTTTCCTGGCATGAAACCATACTGCTGATCACTAATCATCACCCTCCCTTCTTAACCTAGCTTCCACTACTCTTTCCCATAACGTCATGCTGTGACTGATCAATTTAATCCATCTGAAGTTACTACAGATCTGCACATCACCCTTATTCTTAAAAATCGGCACCAAATCACTTTTTCTCTATTCCTCAGGCATCCTCTCACTTTCCAAGATTTCATTAAACAATCTGGTTAAAAACTCCACTGCCATTTCGCCTAAACACCTCCATGCTTCCACAGGTATGTCATCTGGACCAACAGTCTTTCCGTTCTTCATCCTCTTCATAGCTATCCTTACTTCCTCCTTGCTAATCCACTGCACTTCGTGATTCACTATCCGCACATCATCCAACATTCTCAACCTCTCATTCTCTTCATTCATCAGCCCCTCAAAGTACTCTTTCCATCTGCTCAACACACTCTCCTCGCTTGTGAGTACTTTTCCCTCATTATCCTTTATCACCCTTACCTGCTGCACATTTTTACTAGCTCAGTCCCTCTGTCTAGCCAATCGGTACAGGTCCTTTTCTCCCTCCTTAGTGTCCAACCTTTTATACAACTCGTCATACGCCTTATCCTTTGCCACCTCTCTCTTTGCCATGCACCTCATCTCCTTATACTCTTGTCTACTTTCTTCATCTCGCTAACAATCCCACTTCTTCTTCACCAACCTCTTTCTCTGTATACTCTCCTGTACTTCTTCATTCCACCACTAGGTCTCCTTGTCCTCCTTCCTCTTTCCAGATGTCATACCAAGCACCTTTCTATCCATCTCTCTTACTAGCTCTGCTGTAGTTACTCAGCTATTCTGTAACTCTTCACTGCCACTCAGTGCCTGTCTTAACTCTTCCCTGAACATCACCTCACAATTACCATTTTTCAATTTCCACTATTTGATCCTTGGTGCTGCCCTCACACTCATCCTCCTCTTCTTGATCACCAGTGTCATCCTACAAACCACCATCCTATGCTGCCTAACTACACTTTCCCCTACCACCACTTTACAGTCTCCAATCTCCTTCAGACTGGCTCTTCTACATAAGATATAATCCACCTGTGTGCATCTTCCTCCACTCTTGTATGTCACCTTATGCTCCTCCCGCTTGTTAAAATACGTATTCACCACAGCCATGTCCATTCTTTTTGTGAAATCCACTACCATCTGACCTTCTGCATTCCTTTGCTTAACACTATACCTACCCATCACTTCCTCATCCCCTCTGTTCCCTTCACCAACATGCCCATTGAAATCTTCTCCAATCACCAGTCTCTCACCCTTGGGTACAGTCATCACCACTTCATCCAACTCTCTCCAAAATTTTTCTTTCTCATCCATCGCACACCCAACTTGTGGAGCATATGCACTAACTACATTCATCATTACACCATCAATTTCCAGCTTCAGAAACATTACTCTATCCGACACTCTTTTCACCTCCAAAATACTCTTAGCATACTGTTCCTTCAGGATAATTCCTACGCCATTTCTCCTCCCATCCACACCATGATAAAACAATTTGAAACCGCCTCCAATACACCTAGCCTTGCTCCCCTTCCATCTGGTCTCTTGTACACACAATATACCAACCTTCCTTCGGTCCATCATATCTGCTAGCTCTCTCCCTATACCAGTCATACTGGCAACATTCAAACTTCCGACCCTCACTATCACAGTCCTAGCCTTTACCTGCCTTCGGCCATGCCTTCTGCCTCTTCTCCTCCTTCATCCAACAGTAGCCCAATTTCCGCCAGCACCCTGTTGGCCAGCAGTACTGGTGGCGGTCATTGTTAACCCGGGCCTCGACCGATCCGGTATGTATATGTGTACTTTTGTCTGCATGTATGATTTGGCAAAATTTTATGCCGGATGCCCTTCGTGATGCAACCCTCCCCATTTATCTGGGCTTGGGACTGGCACAAAGAAATGCACTGGCTTGTGCATCCCCAGTGGCTGGGTTATGTGTTTAACGTTCATGTTGTTTGGTTTTTACTAATAAAAGAGTGCGATATATCTATGATGGGGAGTGTCTAAATTTAGCAGTTTTGTGGTGCACTAAGAATATTTAAGACGAGCAGTCTGGGAGCTTTATTGTATGCCTTCAGGTTCTACTTTTTTGGATTTATATAATAGTATGGAAACCTTATAAGAAAAGAGGCATGAGTAGACTAGAAAGAGTAGAGTGGAAATATACCAAGGGCATCTATGGATATAAAAATTTAAGTTATTATGCAAGACTAAAATATCTGAACTTGTACGGTGTCTCTTAGATATTTAAGTGAAGATCTTATATATATATATATATAGTGCATTTAGAGAAGACAACAACCTCTGGGAATGTTTGGGGTTTTCAAAAAGTAGTAGGGAATCATCAGTCAACCTATGTAGAAGATTCTATAAGAATGAGAAGTGTAATAAATGGTTCTATGAGAGAGCAGCTGATGAATGAAACAGACTACCAAATTACATTAAAAGAAGTAATAGTTTAAATATTTTTAAGAATAGCCTGGGCATTTATTATGGTAACAAGTGTTTTGGTATATTGTCAGGCTAGAAGGGCTTCAATGTCCATGATTGAAATATTTGTATGTATTTTTAATACAAGATGTTGCTTGCACTCTTGTCTGTGCTTGGAGTGTTCACCAAGGTTATGATTGTGGTAGGAAAAGTCTTGCAAGGATAGTCATTCAGTGTTCTCTTACTTAGTCACTGCCTTCTTTTGGTGCTGTCAAGAGACTGTTATGGTACATAGACCATAGGATTACTATAAATTGGGAGCAGTCATGCTTGGCTGTAACTCACATTATTCTATTAATTGCCATGGACCTGGATATTCTACATTGCAAGTCATTCCTGCCTGCAAATGTAAACTATGCCTTCAACATTGTGGAAGAAAAGTCATCTCATGCCTTGAGCTCTGTAATTTCCTTAGGATAACCTTTTATTATTTCAAGTCTAAGAAATTATACATATAACCATCATCCACATGCATCATGCACTATTTTTCTCTTTTTAGCTGGGTTGTAATACCCTCTCCCCATAATTATGTAATTTATATCCTCCCTAATTAGTTTACTTACTCCCTAGCCAGAGTTTATATTCTAGCATGTGTAGTAGCAGTTTTTCTTTAAAGCCATTATAGTTTATCTCCCTTAATTTTTACATATACTCATGTACATCTACTCATCTGTCAAGGGAGAACCTGTCCATATTCCCTATCAAAGCCTGCATGAGAGGGGTATACATGACTATTTCTGCCAAAACTCTCAGATCCCCTGAATCGGTCAAAGCCAGTACCTCCCTTCCAGTCTTCACAAATTTCCAACCTTCCTTAGGTATTCCTGTTCATTTACGTCCCTCATCATTTTTCCACTGATTCCACTTCTTTATCATTTTCTGTTTTTCCTTCCTGAAATCTAAGTTTCTCTACAAGACAGATTACGTTTGTAATTGAGGATTATTTTGTGATTTCTAAGTCCTAGTAAATATCTTCTTGGCCATCGCCAATATTATCTACACCAGACACTCCTTTGCCATTTGCTGAAGTGGAGGATCCTTCACCCTCATAAAATACAGTTCTTTTGCAAGCTTGCTGTTTTCTCTCAATATTTTTCTCAACAATGCTTTGAAATCCTGCTTAAATTTGCCTATTACCCTACATTCCTGGAAAATATGTTGCCATGTCCCTGCCACTCCACTTATGCATCACCAACAGTATGCATTGGCTAAGTGAATATTTTAGATAATCTGTCAGAGATTTTTTGTGTTGTCTTTCCACCAAAAAATGTGGAATTTTTTTTCATTTTGTCACTATCCTAGGTATCCACAGCATTGTCTTCCAACATCCCTTTGTAATTTCCCTATTTAACTATCTGCTCCATTTCTGCTTTTCATTAACTGTTAACGCTTTAAATCTATCAGTCTCATTGCTATTTCTTATATTAACCTTTACTCCTTACTGAATCCTATCTTAATTGTGCTAATCAATTAATCACCTATGGCCAGTTGTTGTTTTCCTTTTTCGAAGTTGTTAATTTTAACTGCCTCTGCAGTCCTTCATACAATAGTCTTTTCAGTACCCCAAATTTATCTTTTATTCATTCCCAGGTTGTGACTTTTCCTTGCTCTAACAGCTATTATTGCACTCCCATGCTTTCCCTCATCCATTGCCAGCCTACCATTTCCAATCCTTTCTCCCATTTTGTAAGCTCCAATTGGGAGAAAGTCTTGTTTCCAATTATTTCAAATATTGTGCGAGAAAAGTGTCGTCATGACAGTTTTAAGATCTTATAACATAAAAGTGCAAAATTGTTTTTCTTTCCCCCTACATCAGTTCCAACATATCACTCCTTCCTGTTTCACACACAATATATAGAATTTCTCATTACATATTTAGAAGAACTAGTAGGATGAATATTGAGCTTATTATTTATATATTAGTTTGACATTCTGTTTTCCGATTACAGCATTTTCTTCTTATTTTTATAGCTGTAATTTTTCATCTGTTAGATTTTCCCATGGTTTTACATAGTAATGTTTTATCATCACATTCCTGTAACATACTTTTCTATCTTTTTCTATATCATTCATTTTTATTTTTCACAAACATATTTTTCTTGGTAACATTTTATTTCTTCATTTATATGCTTTGTTTAATTTTTACTCTCTTTTACCATATTTCAAAATGTGTAATATTTATATTTATACAGTTTTACTACAAATCTTTCATCATTTTCATTTATCCACTTTGGCACTACAAATTTAATGAAGCAGCATATACCACTGGGTTAATTAACCCTAAACCTGCTTCCTCTTTATTTATATACAAAACTCCTCATTTTACTGAGTTTAATCTAGAACCCCATATAAATGAAAATAATTATCTGCAATAATTCCTTTTTAAATACTTTTGACAACATAAATACTTACAAATAATTGCTAATGCTATTTTTCCCATCACTAATGAAGTTATCAAATAACCCTTTTTTCTGAATTATAATGTATATGTTCTCCAAAAAAAGACAAGTTGGTTTTATTTCTTCTATTGTTTTTCCGACTGAATTTTACCTACATCTCTATTCCCAAATTTTATACCTAACACAAAAACTTCACCCATTGTAAAATATCTTTACTACATCACCTCAACCTTTACTTTTCTCTTTATTTAAAGCCATGCCTATCAGCTCTAGACACTAATTTGTGCAAATTATTACTTATTTGTCCAAAATTTTTTTTTTTTTTTGCAGTTATAATGTCATCTGCATATGTTAACAGAACTAGAATTCTTAACCTGTCAGATGTTATATACCCTACCACCTTCATTTTGTAATTTTTTCATATACTGTCACATGCATAACTAATGCAAAAAGTATACAACTCATAAGACATCTGTGTCTTGCACCTCTCTTCATATGTACCTCTTGGCTTAACCAGTCATGTACAAGTATTTTTAATTTGTTATTACTATACAGTGACATACATAATATCCTAACGTTCTCGCTTATATTATACTCTTTCATTATTACCTATAAGATTTCATGTCCAGTTGTATCAAATGCCTTATTATTGTCTCCTATCATGATTCTCACTTATTCTTTTCTATTTATATCATCCACAATTTCTCTAGCATTAATAATTCTTGACCATCCTTCTCCTTTACACTATACTATCTTTCAGAATATTTTACATTTTAGTTGGAAATCTCTCTTGTATTATTTTCATAAAGATTTTATAATCATTATTATTCAATAGTACCAGTCTCCAGTTTTTAATTGTCTTCTCTCTTCTTTCTTCCATACAAACTTAAGTATTCCACTACGTAATACTTATACATAAAACCTTCATTTAACTATTCATTCAAAATCTTTAAAAATAATTTTTTGCAAGTCCCTTAATTTTTTATACATTTCATACCCTGTTCTATCTGGTCCTGAAGCCAAATCTATATTTACTTGTCCTAATATTTTATCTAGCTCATTTAAATAAATCTACTTTTCAACTCTTTATTCTCTTTTATGTTACCTTTTTAACTTTTTTTGTCTTTTCACTACCTTCTTTTTTCTTTAAACATTTCTTCTGCATAGTGTGCTACACTATTCATAATCTATTCCTGAGAGCTTTTTATTTCTCCTTTTACATTTTTTATTTCTCTCATTACACTACAATCTTTCTTTACTAATCTGCTTAATGCTACTTCTATTTTTCCTTGCATAAAATATCTTTGCTTATATAACAATTCTTGTATTTTTCTTGATGTCCTTCATATAGTTGTTTTTCTTTGTCAAAGTACTTTTTATCATTATGTTCAAAATCTTGCAATGCATTTTTATATGTTCTTTAATATTTTTCTTTCTCTACCTTTCTCACATCATGTTGCCATTGTAAAAAAAACATTTTTTATATTTTTCCTTAAATATAATCTACTATTCAGACCAATTTTTATTTCTTTTCCCATAGTAATATGAGCTCTCCATAAATGTATTAGTAATCTTTCCTTCTTCATTCCATACGTTCTCATTTATCCTTTTTATTCCTTTGCCTATTTTTTTATATATTCCCTGTTTTCCTTTATCTCTAGTCACACTGCAAGATGATCAGTCAATCCTGTTTCAACTACCTCCCCTTAACATATAACTAAACCTTATGATACTATAAAATAATCTATTTTTGTTCTATACATACCTCTTTTGTAAGTCCATTAATTTGTTCCAAAGTTTTAACTTACCACATCTTGTAACTTCTAAGAGACCAGATGCCTCCCATGCACAAGGTACAAGGTTCGATCCTGACCTCCAACCAATGCCTGTTTGGAGTTTGCATGTTCTCCCTGTGTCTCCATGGGGTTGCTCCCATGTCTGAAAAACATGCTAAGTGTTTCCATCTCAAACTTACCAATGAATGGAGCTGTGGACAGCATCACAGACTCTACATGGTGTTCAATAGGGTGAAGAGTTGTACAGACCAACTGCTTTGGGCATCTACTGTGGTGTGCAGTATCCTCAAGATAGGAGAACATGGTTCACAGACTGTGTGCCGTGGCAGGGCTAGCCACTCAGTGTAAAATATGGCTCTAGGTGATTCAGTCATGTTGACTAATGTTACCAAAAATAGGCATCGGTAGTTAACGGTGATAAGTGGGTTGAAGACCTGGCCTACTTTGACCCACGCCAGGGACCCTTGCTAATGGTGGGAGGGTATATATGCCCCTAATGGCCAATGTGTACCCGCCATAAAGCCCAGCAGCCCTGGGTCAATAAGCTACTGACTGGGTGGCCGGTGTCTAGTTGCCCAGCCTAGGTTACTCTGTTGAGCAAAAAGCTGGATGTAAAACCAACCAACCTGCCAAACATGAACTGAGAATTGCTGCACTTAATATAGGTTCACTGACAGGATGCAGCTTGGAACTGGGTAACATGATGATATGGAGGAGGTTTGACATACTATGTATCCAAGAGGCGAGATGGAAGGGCATTGCAACAAAACCACTTAGCTTGGGATCCAGACTCTACTACTCAGGTGGGGGACAGGCTAGAAATGATGCAGGAATTGTGGTGAGAGAGAGGCTTCAGAAGGCAGTGAGGGATATCATCAGAATTAATGACAGACTCATGGCAATCAGACTCCATTGTAATGATAGGGCAGTATTCATAATAGCCTGTGCTCCACAGCAGGGTTGTGATAGTGAGGAAAAGAGTTAATTCAGACAGCAGCTGCAGGACCTACTAGATAAAGCAGGACAACATGAATTGGTGTTGATAATGGGTGACTTGAATGCACATATCGGGACAGACAGAACAGGATATGAGGACTGCCTTGGTCCACATGGGTGGGGCAACAGGAATAAAGAAGAAGAAGCCATTCTAGACTTCTATCTGGCAAATGGCTTGATAGTAGCCACCACATGGTTCAGAAAGAGAGACAGTCACAAGATCACATACAAAAGTAGCCAACATGCAACTCTGGTAGACTTCCTCCTAGTAAGGAAAAGGCAATGGGGTAGAATCCATGATTACAAAGTCATCCCCAGTGAAACAGCCCACAGCATTAATGACTAATTGCCGCAGTCAGCTGCAAGCAGTGGTCAGAGAAGGCTGTAAGGTCGAGACCAGACTGAAGACCTGGAAGTTGACTGGAGAGTACAGCAGTCCAAGGAATTACTCAGGACTCTAGCACCCTAAGACGAGGAAGAAATAGGTGGAGTTTAAGCACTCTACCAACTTCTGGAAAGTGGCTCAGTAAGGGGCACAAAGAAACTATATTGGGTTGCAAGGCAAGGACAGAAAGATAAAGAAGATAGTCAGACACCCTTCATAATGGATGCCAGCAACAACCTGCTCACCAGTCCACAAGACATCAAAGGCAGATGGAAGGAGTATTTCCAGCAGCTTTTGAATGAAGAAAACCCCACAAAAGTTGTACCGCCCCAGAAACAACATACAATGAGATAAGAAGAGGAGCCCACCTTAGAAGAAGTAAGAACAGCACTAAGGAAGATGAAGTCAGGGAAAGCAGCAGGCTCAGATGAGGTTACAGCAGATATGATAAAGATGCTGGGTGAGATAAGGGAGAAATGGCTCCTAAAGGTACTAATAGCATTGTGGAGAGAAAGGCATATTCCAGATAACTAGAGAATAAGCATACTCATGCCAGTGTACAAGAACAAATGGAACATCCACAACTGTGGGCAGTAAGAGGCATCAAACTCCTACCACATTGCATGAAAGTTCTGGAGAGGGTGACTGATAAACGGATGCGCAGAGTAGTAGAATGTAAGATGGGAGATGAGCAATTTGGATTCAGATCAGGATGCGGCACAATTGGCACGATGTTTGCACTGAGACAGATACTTGAGAAGAAGCTAGAGATGAGGAGAGAGTCCAACTGGGCATTCCTAGACTTGGAGAAAGCATACAACAAGGTCCCAAGAAAGCTGATATGGGCAGTACTGCGATGGTTTGAAGTCCCAGAAACATTGGTAGAATTAGTGCAGGCTATGTACAAGGACCCAGTGACTCAAGTACAGTGTTCTGTGTACACCAGGGTTCAGCTCTGAGCCCACTGCTGTTCATACTGGTGATGGACTACATTAGCAAACAGGTTGGATGGGACAGATCAACAAAGCTGCTGTGTGCAGACGATGTGGCAGTACAAGCAGACTCTGAGGTAGATCTTCAGCAAAGGATAGGAGAATGGAATGCAAATCTGAAGGCACATGGGATGAAACTAAGCACAGATAAGACAGTGGTAATGGCAGCAAATTGGGGAAATCAGAACAGAGATAGAAGGGAAGATAGTGGAACAGGTAAACAGCTTCAAGTAACTGGGAAGGGTGGTTGAGGAGAGGGGTAGTCTGAATGAAAAGGCCAAAGCTAGAATCAGAGGGGCTGCAGCTAACTGGCATAGAGTATCGGGTGTAGTCTATGACAGAAGAATGCTAAAGAAGCTGAAAGGTAAGGTGCACAAAACAGTGGTGTGACCAGTACTCCTGTATGGTACAGAAACCTGGGCAGTAAAGGCAGGATAGTTGAAGAAGCTAGAGGTGATGGAAATGAAATGCCTGAGAAAGGTGGTAGGATGCACACTGTGGGACAAACAAGGACATGAGGACATAAAAGCAGAAGCCAAAGTAGGTCCGATTGCAGAAAAGATCAAAGAGAACAGATTATGGTGGTTTGGGCACGTGTAGGAAATCAGAAGACAATATGGTGAGGAAGATTTGGGACAGACCGGAAGAAGGTAAGAGGAAGTGAGGATGTCCAGCAAAGAGCTGGGTGGATTGTGTGAAAAAAGATCTGTGACAGTCAGGCATGCGTGTTGAAGAAGGCAGGAGTGTGGCACTGAATCAAGAGAGTTGGTGACAGTTAACATGAGACCCCATGTAGAAAAATGGGAAAAAGGGGGCTGATGATGATGTTCTTGTAACTTCTAACATTTTCTTTTATCATTTCCTTTCTTTTTATATTTGTCTGTTAAATCACAATTACATTCTGCAGTTATATTCATATGTATCACAACATAGTTTAAAATATGATGACATAAGCTTTCACTTTCTTTACAATTAGCATAAGCATGTAATGACATAATGTTATAATTCTATATAATTGTTTTTTTTTTCATTTTAAATCTACAATGGTTAGGCTTCACATTTTTTGCTAAAATTGCATCTAATATCTTTATTGTATATGGCTATCCCAGAACATCACTCATTTCCCAACTTTCAGATTATCTTTCTTCCCCATAGTTTGCCTGTTTTTAATCTTTCTTCATTTGTTAAAAATCTTGTGTCTTCTAATATAATTACATCTACATCACATGTATTACACCACTCCAAAATCCATATGCTTCTTACTATGTTCTTAATACTATTCACATTTACAGAAAGCACTCTAAAATTTTCATTTTCCCTTTTCCTTAAATTTATGGCTTCATAGGTTTGTAGCTAATTACTAGACTAGCTTTGGTTTATAGCTAATTACTAGACTAGCTTTCTTAATAGGCCATTCTACACATAGACAGTTTCCCTCCCAAAGGTGTGAATCAGATACTGTGTCTTGTGTCTGTGAGTCAAACACATTAACCATTATACCAACCCCCAGTCATTAGCTGTATGTATTCATTTTCACCCATTTCCTTTCTTTTTTTTGTACTTATCCCTTTAAAATTTTCTTTATCTTTTACCTTTTAACCAATGTAATTATTTTTTTTCTTTTAGTACCTCCCAATTTATGTTTTCTTCATCACTTATTTTAGAACCTTTTTCTATGTCAGCCTCTGGTATCTGACACACATGCTATATAATAGTTATAAATATCAGAAATAAGCGGCAAATGCAAATGTCCTACCCAATCTGACCCAGCAAGTATTGCTTGCACAAGTGTCAATTCAATTGGCTAAATGTTTTTTTTTTGAGAAATTCAAGCACACTAAGGACTAGCCCCACTCAATTTGCCCTCACTTCTCTGGGGCTCACTCTGCTCCCCTACCCTACCCCCATTCCCACCCCACATCAATTTAATTTGTACATCACTAAGCACACCCCCTCTCAACCCTCTGCCAATCACGATTCTCCTCCAATCCATAAACCCACCTCTTGACTACCAGACCTAGTTATTAACCACTTAACTAACCTCACCCTATCCTCCTATACTACAGGAATTCCTACATCTCCCTATCATCACTGACATACCTACACTCCCAAAATGTTAGCACATCTTACCATATCTACCATATAAATAAAAATTCCTCATATCTAACCTCACCTCCTGCCAACAGGTATTTCCATGTCACTCTCACCATTTTAAAACTACCATGACCTATTCTGTCCAAACAACATCTAACAATTTCACCATTTCTCAATCTTTGACTAATGTTTCAATCGTAGAACACCATTACCTTAAAATAATATCTGATTCTAAACAAATAACTATTTCCTTAAATATAATAACCTTATAATAAGATTTCTCAAAACAATGCTTGACAAATAAACTTACACTAAACAGAGATATACACCCTAATCTTGGCCCTACTTTAAGCCCTACCTCCCCATTCACAAATCCAAATAAAAACATAGCTAACTCAGAAGTTCTCCCTACTGGCTACAATATCATTAGACAAGACAGACCACTTCATAAAGGGGGTGGAACTGCCTTACTGTATAAGTCCAACTTAACTGTGTGTCAATTACAAAACTCCTACCCCTCCCCCAATAATTGGGACATACTTATCTCACAACTTCAGCTTCACTCTAAAATGGTCATCACCACAATTGTGATCTATATTCCACCTGGTAATCCACTTGCTAGCCTTGAAGACTTTATCCTGGTGTTCTTCCACATACTCACAAGAAACCCTGGGGGATTTCAATCTAGGTTCACCTGTATATCATAACCACAAAGTAATTTAATAAATCTCCATGGCTACCAACAGCTATTCCAAATTCCAACTAGATGTGATAAAAATTCTAAAAGGGAATCCATCCTTGACTGGGTCCTAATTAACAACCCCACATTGTACCCCCCACACAGGCAGTCTCCCAGGCACCTTAAATGACCACAATATAATATACCTTATATATAGTAGAACAAGCATATGCAAAACCACTAACTATAAATCCACTAGAAACACAAAAAAATTATCTCCTGAGGTCCTCAATACTTTACTCTGTAACTGTGACTGGACCCCCCCCCAAAAACCCTCCCACTTAACCAGGCTGTAGCATATTTGAACAAAACATTTCTACAACACCTAGACACTGTCGCTCAATTGTGCAAAATCAAGGTTAGAACCTATACAAACCCCTGGCTCAGTAAAGAAACCAAACAAATCCTCAAGTCCAGAGACACTGCCTGGCTTTACTATAAAAAATGAAGACACACAAAGCCTAACTAAGTACCTAGAACTGCGCAACCATGCAAAAAAATGCATTAGACTGGACATAAATCCTACTACACGACATTACAAACTAAATACCAACACAACCCCCCCAAATTTTGGAAAAATGTAAACTAGCTTCTAAAACCTACTCAAAATGCTATCCCCAAACCAACCACCCCTGACATTACAGTTCCCATCAAAACACAATTCAACTCCCACTTTGTGAACTCAATTCTATCCTTAGTATCACAGGACAGTTCCTACCTCACTATCCCCCCAGCACAAATAACACTAATACAAGCTTTACCCTCAAAACAATTTCCACCACTTCAATCAAAAGCATGCTCTCCAAACTAAAAACCTCATCTACAGCAGCCGACCTACTCCCCAGCTATTTCTTGAAACTCACAGCAGATGCTTTTGCTATCCCAATCTCCACTCTCATAAACAGATCAATTGTTGAAAACTATGTGCCCAAACTCTGGAAAATATCCTATGTTACACCCATACATAAAGATGGGACCTCCACTGAACTTAATAACTACAGATCCCTTGCTTTACTCTCCCCCCTGGCCAAAATCCTAGAAAAATGCATCCATACCCAGGTGCTAAAATATCTCCTAGACAGCAACATCCTGTCACCTACTCAGCATGGTTTCAGACCTGCCCATAATACCACTACAGCCCTCCTCTGCTTTACATACACAGTAAACCGTCTCAAAAATGAAGGCCTGCTTGTGTCTATTCTTTTTTTGGATATATCCAAAGCATTTGACACAGTCTCGCACCAAATCCTGCTAAACAAACTAAACCAATATCACCTATCAAATTCCACTCTTACCTGGTTCCAAAGCTACTTAACTGACAGGTACCAAGCTGTGAAATGAGAAAGTTATCTCCCTCCCCAGCTGCCCATAACTATAGGAGTCCCACAAGGTTCTGTCTTAGGACCACTACTATTCACAATCTTCACAAATGACCTCCATATCTCCACACAGCATGCATCTATCATTCAGTATGCAGATGATACTACCTTAATCTCTGCTGCACAAAACATTCCCACCCTCCTGCAAACAACTGAACTAGCATTCTCTGACATTGAAAACTACCTTACCAAAGCCCAACTTATCCTCAATCCAAAGAAAACTCAGCTTATGATTGTAACCAGTTCTAACAAAAACACTGATAACAGTCAATTCACTATCTACTCCACAAATGCTACTCCAATCACTCCAGTGGCACAGGCTAAGCTATTGGGAATAACTATAGACTCCCACCTAAAATTTGATAGTCATCTCAACTTAGCTATTAAAAAAGTACATGCCAAACTGGGATCACTCTACCGTATCAAACCATTTCTTACCAACAACACAAGATCAGCCATTGCTCGGTCCCAACTTCTATCTACCCTACTCTATGCATCTCCCATTCTGACTAATTTAAGCAAAACTGAACTAAGCAAAATGGAAGCCTGCTATAACAGAATGGCCTGCTTTGCTGTAAATTGCTTATATAGAACTCATCACTGTACTGTTTTGAGATAGCTCCACTGGCTTGAACTGCCCAACCTCCTAACCTACAATCAGCTTTGCCTCTGTCATTGTATTACCTCCCCAATAAGTGTCCTTCACTCAAAAACCTAGTACAACATCACTCAGCCAAAAGGCCTCTTAGATCATCAAGCAAACTACTACTAGAAGTCACCAACAACTACAATAGCTTTTAAGACACACTATATAGTAGTTCAGTGGCTAAAAAATGGAACTCTGTCCCCACTAGCATACAAAACACATCATCCAAAGCCTCCTTTAAAAACCTCATTAGGCAATATCTCAAGCAAAGTTGGCAGTTCCATGATTGCTCCCCAGGCTAGTGAAAGCGGATAAGGTACACATCCTAAACCTAGAGTACTTGATAATAGTTTTCACTCTTACCCACAAACACTGGCTAATGTACAATGTGTGTATTGTATCTGTGTACTATGTATGTATTCTGCCTATGTTCCAAATTTCAGCTGTACTATTAATTACCTTTATTTTTAAATGAATATTTTCTTGTTTGTTCTCTCCACTGTAACTGTTGATGTGCTGCATACCACTGTAAAAACATGTTTATTGCAATTTGTGTGTATACTGATCATTTCTAAATATCTAAATGTATCTGTAATTTTTCTGTGTGGAGCTTTTCTTCCCGGGCCTCTGCTGAAAAAGGGCCTTTTCGGCTCAGTCAGACACCCCCGGTTAACAAACGTAAAATAAACTAAAAATAAAATATTGCTCTGAGTTTATGGTCCTCACTTAGATCACTATTATGTTGATTCCAATAGTTAGAAAAGAGTAATACATTTTGGTATTTGGAGGTTGTCAATAATTTATAAGTGTTTGATAGCATACTTTTTCCCTTGATTAGGTTATTTATGATATCTATAACCCTAGATATATCACTTTCAATATTAGGTTCATCTATAATTATTGCTGTTAGAAGTTCTCTGATTTGATGTAGAATAATAGTGTATTTCTGTCCAAGTTTTAGCTCATATCTGAGTTCCGGTAGCGATTTCCTTTTGTGTCTGTGTATATCCCATATGATACAGTCTTTGATTAAAGGGTATTTTAATAGGTTAATCATTTTGTTGTTTAGCCTGATATTGGGGTTCATGTGGATTGGTTGGAGATATGGAAGGGCCCTTTCTAACGCTGTGTATTTTATTAAATTTTGAAAGATCTACTTTTTGCTTCAGAATGCTGTTAATAGAAGAATTACTTAAGTTTTTGGCCATTAAGAAGGGCAGTGCTTTGGAGTTTAAATTATTATTTTTAACATGAATATGCCAAATTGTAACCCATAAAAGATACCATGTGTCTTCCTTCAGTTTAAAATTTGAAATTAGGATAACTCTATTTGCACGTATGATCCAGTAATAAAGGTGAAAGTCTGGCAGACTTAGACCTTTTGGTTTGGGATAACTTAGTTTCTGATACTTTATCCTAACTGCTTTTGGGTGCCAAATTAATTTGGCCAGTTCCGTGTTGATCTTTTGGAAGAAATCATTTGGAATGACCAAATTTGAAGCATTGAATTGGTACAGTAGCTTAGGTAAGACATTCATTCTTATGATTGCTGTTTTAGATAATAGAGCCAAGTTAAGTTGCTGCCATCTGTGAAGGTCCTGCAAGATGCCTGTCCATACTTTCGTAAGATTATTTTGATACATGGATAGGGAAGTATGTTCAAATTGTATCCCTAGGTACCTAAATGAGTGTTTAACTTTGAATGGAGACTGCAAATAAAAATTCTTTATGGTATAATGGATTAATGGGGAAAACAACTGACTTATTTTGGCTCACTAAATAGTTTAAGGCTTTTGAAAATCTTTCAATTGTATCAGTCTCTGGATGTCGGAAACAGGACATTCAAAATAGATATTTAAATCATCTGCATATGCAGATAAGCTGGTTTTAACATTAAGGGTTTTAGGGATGGAATGAAACGTGGTTTGGGCAATTGAAAGTTACAAAGGTTCAAGATATAAGTTAAAAAGGTGAGGAGATAAGGGGCAGCCATGTCTAATTCCATTCAGTATTCTGATAGGTTTAGATAACGCCTTATTAATGTAGAGATAGGTATATGTTTTATTATATAAGGTTTCAATAAAATTGATGAAGCCTATAGGTATGTTGAAATGACACTCAAACTCTTAAACTGGCTAGAACTACCCAACCTACTTACTTATAACCAACTTGTTACCCTTCACACTCATACACCAACCTGAAAAAATCCCTGCTCTTCAGAATCTCATGTAACCCTATAGTAGCACTTGTCCACTTTGCTCAGCTAATAGAGCTCTGTTAATAATTACCAAAATTAACAACATAGCTGGCCCGTTCCTCTGTTCAGCAAGTACAGCAAGGCTTTAGAACACCTTACCCCCTGACATATGATTAATAGAACGCCTTACCCCCTGACATATGATTAATAGAACGCCTTACCCCTGACATATGATTAATAGAACGCCTTACCCCCTGACATATGATTAATAGAACGCCTTACCCCTGACATATGATTAATAGAACGCCTTACCCCTGACATATGATTAATAGAACGCCTTACCCCTGACATATGATTAATAGAACGCCTTACCCCTGACATATGATTAATAGAACGCCTTACCCCCTGACATATGATTAATAGAACGCCTTACCCCCTGACATATGATTAATAGAACGCCTTACCCCTGACATATGATTAATAGAACGCCTTACCCCCTGACATATGATTAATAGAATGCCTTACCCCTGACATATGATTAATAGAACGCCTTACCCCTGACATATGATTAATAGAACGCCTTACCCCTGACATATGATTAATAGAACGCCTTACCCCCTGACATATGATTAATAGAACGCCTTACCCCCTGACATATGATTAATAGAACGCCTTACCCCCTGACATATGATTAATAGAACGCCTTACCCCTGACATATGATTAATAGAACGCCTTACCCCCTGACATATGATTAATAGAACGCCTTACCCCTGACATATGATTAATAGAACGCCTTACCCCTGACATATGATTAATAGAACGCCTTACCCCCTGACATATGATTAATAGAACGCCTTACCCCCTGACATATGATTAATAGAACGCCTTACCCCCTGACATATGATTAATAGAACGCCTTACCCCCTGACATATGATTAATAGAACGCCTTATCCCTGACACATGGTTAATAGAACGCCTTACCCTGACATATGATTAATAGAACGCCTTACCCCCTGACATATGATTAATAGAACGCCTTACCCCCTGACATATGATTAATAGAACGCCTTACCCCCTGACATATGATTAATTACTGATAAACACCACTTTAAAAAAGAACGTAAGTCATTCTTGCTTAACTCTAAACTCTGTAACTATTTCCCCCTTAGCAATTTACACACACACACACACACACGCACACACACACACACACACACACACACACACACACACACACACACACACACACACACACACCTCTCTCCCTCACTACAGCTCTACTGCTACTCAAAGAGTTACTCAGCCTACTGTTATTGTAAATGCCATTGCACCATGACAGAGATAAAATGGAGAAACCAATGTATTCTCAATGTACTTAATTGATATGGTACAGTCTTGACTGATGTCTAGCAATTTTGTCTTTTATTGTTTGACTGATGTGATACAATCTTGATGTCTTGTGATTTTGTCTGTTACTGTTTATGACTGATGTGATATAATCTGATGTAATAATATAATATAATATAATCTTGATGCATTATATAATGCTTCCTTAGTAAATGTTTGTTATATTTTGGAGCTTTTCTCACTGGGCCTTCGCTGAAAAAAGACTTGTGTCCAATCGATAACAAAAGGAATCCAGAGACAGCGCACACAATCCGCACTTTATTCAAAGTATAAAACGTCCAAAACTAGATCACAGAGTTCGTAAACGCTATTACACATCCAGTACATGCGTTTTCGTCAGCCTGTAGCTTAGACTTCATCAGACAAAATGAATTAACTAATTAAGCATTATATAAGCCAATACATTTAAAAAGACCAATAACATTCAAGCATCTAAGTTAAAACCAATGAAAATAGTGACAGTCTGAGGAGCTCATTATAATAAAATTGTGAGTGATTTAAAATCATCTAATAAATATGTAAAAAACTTTTCCTTTAAAATAATTACAGTATTTAAAAGCAGAGGTTTTGATTAAAAAATATTGTAGTCAATTAGGTTTCTAGAACCCACAATATAATGAAGCTGTTAGGTTAAAAACTGATAAATGTATTTATGTGCACAGTAATTGTAGTAGGTACATAAAAAACAGAAGCATAGACAACAGTGCCCTCTACTGTTCATAGAATTACTTAATGAGTTTCAAACTTGAATTGTGTCCAATCGAACTTTCCTGGTAAACAAATATTAAATAAATAAATAAATAAATGTCCTCTTTATTATTTTTTCTTCTAGTTATACTACCACTAAAATTTCTTCTTTTGTTCATTTTCTTCTTTGTCTTTTTCCTTACTCCTATTTTGTTACCTTTATAACATTTCAATTCATATTTTGTGCATCGTCCCATTTCCCAATACATATAACATTTTATTTAGTCACAGTTATTTATCAAATGGCTTTCTTTTACTTCCTCTGCATATCTTTTCTTTTGTATCTCACCACTATTCTTCTGGATTGTTACTGCATCCTCTGATTGTATTTTCCCCATAACGTCCCAAGGAAATATCATTCTGCATCACCATTTTTTTAAGTAAATCATCCCACAACCCTCCTAACTGAAAGGTTGTAATTATACACCCATTGTTTACTGATACATCTCCATCAAACAGATTACTTTGAAACATCTCAGAATCCTATACACATTCTTTTGTCTAGATATTTGCTTTCTCCTCCATTTCTCTCACCCCTCCAACATCTCCTTCTCTGGTCATCTGCCTCACTGTTTCTCTGGGCTCTTTGCACCTGGAACACAAACAGGAAGTGCTCCTGCAAAGTAGGTCCCACTTGGAACAGTGATGAGTAGGGGTTTTTATTTGTATACATATATACAAATCATATTTTTTACATATTTACAATATTTACATATTTTAACATCTATCAGTACATTGATATTCTTATTTTAAGTATTTCTCCCCACTCTTTAACCTACAATCAAAACCATATTTTGTCCAATATTTTTGTCAAAGTCCATTTTCCATTGTATTCGATTTCATTGTATAAACCATATTACATAAAATACAATTCTGTCCATTTTCTTTGCTTCATTCAGGGATCTAGTCCTATAAAACCCACACTCTATCATGTCCATGTTTAACATTTTAATCAAATCATATTTACATTCGTCTTTCCACAGTTTTTGAATTCTCTCCCATTCTAAAAATAACATGTTCTGTAGTTTCCAGTTTTTTACATTTATTACATAGTCTATCCTATTTTCTCTTATATGGCATATTTGGCCCCACTGATAATTTTCATATGGACAACCTCCACAAAAAATCATCACATTCTTTTTTTATAATTTTTGAATCTTGTCGTTATTGCTTTAGTCTTATCTATTTCTAACTCTTTCCATGGATCCACCAAATAAAAGGATCTCATAATCTTAACATACCGTTATTTTCTATTTTCTATTCTTTTCAACCACATTCTTTTTTAATTTCCACAATACAATTTTGCTGTAAAATTTTCATTTCTTTATTAGAAACATTTTACTTTTTTATGTTCATTCCTTCCAGCATGTCTCTATATTTACAATACATTATTGTTTCTATCAAGTCTTTATTCCTTGCCATTATTCCTTTTAGTACTTTATACATAAAGTAGCTGCATGTACAATCAGAATAATCAATCCCAATCCCCCTTGTTCATCTTTCATATACAAAATTCCCCTCTTAACCAGGTTTAATCTTGACCCCCAAATAAATGAAAAAAAAATCAAAATGTATTTTCATGTTTCATTAGCATCATGTAAACATTTGCTGTATAAGCTATTTTCTTATTTTATGGTGTTTATTAAATGTGCTTTCTTCTTGTATAAAAACCTAAATGTGTTCCAGAATGTATTCATGTCTTTGATTTCTTTAATCATTGTGTCCCATTGTCCATGTCTGTATTCTGTACTCCCAAATACTATTCCTAAAATATCTATAGTCTTCTCATTATATTCCACATATCCTATAATACCTTCATACCCGAATCCTTTACTTTTCTCTTTATTTATGCTTAAATCAATTTCCTTCAACTGAGTACTTAATTTTCCATTACTTTTTTCCATACAAGGTTTATATTTGCTATTACTACAATATCATCAGCATAAGTATACATTATTGGCAACTGTATTTCCTCCATCATTGTATGTCCTCCTTTAGGTTCATAGGTTCATAGGTTCATACTAGGCTATCTGCCCGAGGGCATTTACAAGCCTAGCCCATCGTTTTGTGGCTTACGCCACCCCTTTAGTATGGGGAACTATACCCATTATTTTGCTGTGCCTCTGTCGAGCAGTGACACTGAGGTAATCCCTGGGGTATATCTGCGATCTCCCATCCATTGGTCAAGATTTCTCTTGAACAAGGCCAGCGAGGTGCTCTGCCTCACATGTACCGGGATTTTGTTCCACAGCATAGGGAGTCTTTGGGTGATGAATCTATCCCTCCAGCACGCCCTATTAATAGCCGTGTCAAGGTTTAAGTCTCCGCCCTTGTGGCTCTGATGGATCTAGATTTTTGAGGTGAAGCATATTCATCAAATCTGGGTTTGACATGGCCTTGTATGTTAGGCAAAGGTCACCTCTGAGCAAGCGGTGGCGACTGAATAGAGCTGGAGTTCTTTCAGTCGGGCAGCATAGGACAGATTTTTGAGACCCTTTATCCTTTTGGTGAGGAACTTTTGTGGCCTCTCCAGCTGCTGCAAGTGTCGGGTCAGATACATTCCGAATGGGGCATTGTACTCAATCATTGGTCTGATGAGTGATGAGTAAAGGGAGACTATGACCTCCCTTGATCTAGATGAGAATCCCTTCATGATAAGGTGGGCAATGTAGAAGGTCTTCCTAACTACTTTAGCTACATGGGTGTCGAATGACAGACTACTATCAACCTGGGTCCCCAGGTCCCTGATAACTTCTTCTGTGCTCAGTGGATTGCCACCTATTTGGTAGCTAGGGGTAACCTTGTTTTTCCCGAAGGGTATGACTATGCATTTTTGGCATTTAACTTTAGGCCGTGGCTCTGGCACCAGTTATCCGTTTCTGTGAGACCCTTCTGAAGGATATCTGTGTCAGATGTGTTTTCTACTATGGCGCCCAGTTTGCAGTCATCTGCAAACTTTGTCAGCCATAACCCTCCTGTGTTTGCTTGTACTTCGGAAAAGTAGATGCCAAACAAGAGTGGGCCCAGGACTGAGCCCTGTGGGACACCACTTGTGACAGGCTTTGAGTCTGACATGGCGCCAGCAACTCTGACCCTGTGGGTTCTGTCACTCAGCCAGTTTGCAACCCATCTTGTGATGTATAGGTTGACATTTAAGCTGATGAGTTTTTCAATGATACCTGAGTGGGGTATTGTATCGAAGGCCTTAGCCAGATCGAGGTAGGCTGTATGGACTGCCTTTCCCTCATCAATGGCTTTGGTGACTGTTTTGAAAAAGTCAACCAAGTTTAAAAGGCATGATCTGCCTTTGACAAAGCCAAACTGGGTTGGATCCAAAGTCTGCAAATTCCCTATGTCTTTATTTATGAGGTCCATTATGATCCTCTCCATGGCTTTGCAGATAAGGCTTGTCAAGCTAATGGGTCGGTAATTTCCAGGGTCGGTGGAGGCACCGCCTTTGTGAAGTGGTACCACAGTTGCAGTGCGCCACTCCCTGGGTACGTATCCAGAGGTAAGACTATGATTAAACAGCTGTCCTAGCTGTGGGTTTAATTCCTCATTGAGTTCATGGAGCACACAGCCGGGGACACCATCAGGTCCCATGGATGCTGTGTTTTTGCTTTGGAGAGAGCAGTTCTCACTTGGGCTGGAGATGTTTGGGGACTGCAATCTTTTGGTATAGATATCTCTCTTTTGGGGGGGGGAGAAGTTTGCACTGAACCTGTCAGCCAGTATGTTGGCAATGTCTGTAGGATCAGTAATCTTCACATCATTTTGAACTAGCTCTGAGCATATCTGGGAGTTTCCTCCCAGGTTTCTAACATAGCTAAAGAAGGCCTTATGATTGTCTTTTGAGTCTTTAGCTATTTTTCTCTCGAAATTTGCTTTGGATGATTTTATGAGAGCTCTTAGTTTTTTACTTATAGTGATCAAGGGTGTCTTACCTTTTAAGGATTTTGCTCTATCTTGTAGTAGCTTCCTCCTTTTGTTGTAGAGTTTGTTTATGGCTGGGGTCCACCAGACTGGACGCTTGCCTTTGGTACAAAGAGTCTTTGTTTTGCTTGGGATTGCCTTATCCATGCAGTCCTGCAGGTGCTGGTAGAAGGCATTTGTAAGTGATTCAGTGGCTTGAGTACTGTTTTCCGCCTGCTCGGGGGCCTTAAAGGAGACCACACTAGTCTTTAGAAGTGTGAAGTCGGCTTTTGAGAAGTTCTTTACTGTGGTCTTTTTTATTTCAGGTGGGGTGGGATGAGGACCTCCAGCGAGATTAGTTTGTGGTCTGATCTCACCAGTGAGGGGTACACCTCCGGTGTTGAACATTGTGCTCCCATGTTCGTGATGATGAGATCAAGTATGTTATCTCCTCTTGTGGGATGGTGACTAGTTGTTCCATGGCATTTGAGTTTATGAATTCCAGGAACTTTTGGGCTAGGGTGTTTGGGCTTGAGTAGTGTTCCCAGTCTATATTAGGGTAATTGAAGTCACCTAGTATGATGGTGTTTGGTGATACATTTATCCCTCTAGTGTTTTCAGGAAGGCCATGTGAGGTTCCTGAGTTTGTGAGGGTGGCCTGTAACATGCTACAATTTGCAGAGCAGTCTTGCCTATGGTTAATTGCACCTGGATGGTCTCCGATGCATCGTGCGTTGCCACCAGTCTTGAGGTGTGGGTGTCCTTGATGAATATGGATACCCCTTTTCTTGGTATTGTCCGGATTTTGGGGCCGGAACGCATGATATGAGGTAAAACCTGATAGCGCTGGGGTGCTCTCAGGAGCCTTGAACCAGGTTTCTGTCACAGCACAGACATCGATGTTCTCCATACTGAGAAGGGCCTCGAGTGCGTGCATTTTGAGATTTAGACTTCTGGCATTGAGCAGCATTACCCTTAGTTTTTTCCTTTTTGTGTTCTAGGGTGGTAGGTTTAGAATTTGAGCCTTGCCTAAAAAGGCACTATGGGGTGGCAAGAGCCTTTGCCAATATCCGAATCCCAGGGTGACAGGTGCAAGCCGTCCCTTGCGAAGCAGCGTGGCTTGTCCAGCATGTCATCCCAGGCAGACAGACACTGGATCCCCTTTGAATGACACCAGTGTTTAAGCCAATTGTTAAAGCTGATCATCTTATCTCCGTATTGTGGCATCATTCTTGGTGAAGGTAGGATACTGCTCAAGGTCAGGGTCATACCTGCCTGGGCTACATAATCAGAGAGCTCCTCAATGTCTCTTTTCATGTAGTCCAAGGAGGTACGTCTCAGGTCGTTTACACCAGCGTGGACAATGACTGAGTCATATTTGTACCTGCTGTTGAGAGACCTGAGTGCTTGCGTTATGTGGCGGATTCTAGCGCCCGACAGGCAGCTTACTGTGACCTTCTCCTTACTCAGTCTGGTGAGCGGACGCCAGTGTGTCTGACTATGGAGTCACCAATGACTAGTGTGTCTGGCATTGTGTTTGGCCTTAAGGGCTGTGACTGTTTGACACTCTGACTGTGAGGTCTATGTGTTGCAGGTGTTGTGTTCTGAGGTGGTGGTTGTTTGGGTGTCTGCTTTGGTGGCCTCTGCTGTTTTGGTAGATTTTTGATCAGAGCCTCCGAGTATGTCTTTGTGTGTTTATGTGTATGATTTGAGGTTGTAATGGTACTATGTGAGACTGGGTCTATAGTGTGTGTGGTAACCTTCTCCTCCTGACTGGTCTTGCCAGTCCTATGTTGAGAGAGCTCAGCCTCCAGTTTGGCCGTATAGTTGCATCTCTCGCATGTATTTGTGTTTTGTGGGAGGAGGAGAGGGTTGTCTGTGTACATGAGGCAATTGTAACATTGCCTCAATATTCCCAGGTTCACCAGCTGAGCAGGAGAGGACACTAGCAACTGATCCCTCAACATGCTAGAAGGAATAGACAAAAACTTTAAAAAAAGATTCCGGGGACGTGGGTGACCGAGAAATGGGGGGTTGCCTTTTTGGGGTACTATCTATGACAAGAGTGCCGTATCAAGGTAATAAGTACTTTAGGAGCAAGTGCTACGTTTAACAGATAGAGAATAGTCTACTTGGAGTCAAGTAGAGATGATCTTTTTAATTATAGGATACGCTGATTAGATCAGTAGTATAGTTCGAGGAAGGTAGTTTTAAGGGAAAATTTGAAGAGTGGACTTTAGGTAGCCCGAATAGTTTAAACCTGCTTAACCGGCGCTGCCCTAGTGTGCAACAGTGGCAACTCCGTGCTAAAACGCGCTTTATAGCAGGGGGCTGGAAAAGACAGGAAATGACCCAAAATGGCCAATAAACTACAAGTTACTGCCTTAAACCACTCCTCTGAGGGCAAATGAAGGAGTTATGGAAATGACCCCTAGTGGCCAATAAAACTACAGTTTCAAGTCAGTAACCACCTCCACGGGGGGCAGGGAAGCTGCTCAATGTTAGTCACTGCCACTGATGAACACAGAGACCCTCCTTCAGCCCAAGCAAAAATGGCCTCACAGAAACTTTCAAACAGTTCAGGAACAGCTAGCCTGTAACTGAACTTTTTTAACTCTCAGAAAAGTGGGAAAAAAGCAAGATTTTTTTTGTTTTTGTTTTTTACAGAGATAGCAGAGGTTCACAAGTAATATCAAGTTATAACAGTGCAGTAAATGACCCCACACAAGAGTGCTAGGTCAAGGACAGAAAATATGCAAGTTTTAAGAAAAAAACGATTTAAAATTAAGTGCAAACAGGAAATTCAGCAAAAAGCTTTTGGTTGTGCTCTAAATACAGCTACTAATACAGAAATCAAGTTTAACAAGCCAGAAAATGCTCAAGCTAGGCAGCTATGCAGAAAAACTTAGCAAATAAACAGAGAAAAAATACTTAAAATCTCAAAAGTGGCTCCCTTCTTCTCTCAGCGTTTTCTCCTCTTGGAGAGTGCTTCACCAACAGCCAACAAGCCTGAAAAGACGCTCAAACCACGAGGCAACTAGGTTTTAAGAGAGGAAGATGAAGGAGTTATGGAAATGACCCCTAGTGGCCAATAAAACTACAGTTTCAAGTCAGTAACCACCTCCACGGGGGGCAGGGAAGCTGCTCAATGTTAGTCACTGCCACTGATGAACACAGAGACCCTCCTTCAGCCCAAGCAAAAATGGCCTCACAGAAACTTTCAAACAGTTCAGGAACAGCAAGCCTGTAACTGAACTTTTTTAACTCTCAGAAAAGTGGGAAAAAGCAAGATTTTTTTGTTTTTGTTTTTTACAGAGATAGCAGAGGTTCACAAGTAATATCAAGTTATAACAGTGCAGTAAATGACCCCACACAAGAGTGCTAGGTCAAGGACAGAAAATATGCAAGTTTTAAGAAAAAAACGATTTAAAATTAAGTGCAAACAGGAAATTCAGCAAACAGCTTTTGGTTGTGCTCTAAATACAGCTACTAATACAGAAATCAAGTTTAACAAGCCAGAAAATGCTCAAGCTAGGCAGCTATGCAGAAAAACTTAGCAAATAAACATTTGCTTAACATTTTATTAATTCATACGATCATAGAATCATAGGAGATTACTAGACTATTGACCCAAAGGTAATTTTAAGCCTAGCCATTTCAACCCAATGTAATACTGTAGAAGTACTAGTCAATACCCAAGATTGCATTTAGTGATGACTGCCCATATTAGAAGGGTTGTGGGCACTATCTCCAGTAAGAATTTATGGTTCCCCATCCACTTGTCCAGATTCCTCTTTAACAGTGTCATAGAGGTGCTCTCTTTCACATGAATTGGTAACCTGTTCCAAAGATGTGGCAGTCACTGGGAGATAAATCTATCCCTCCAGCATGTCCTATTTAAGGCACATGACATATTTAAGTCCCTGGGAATGGTTAGCCATTTACATTACTACTGTGTTCATGATTATAGCAAAGGCCATACTGCTTGCAAGACATCCTTGTTTTGTATATCACACTCTATTTTCAAATTATCCCCAATACAACCATTTACATTCAGTCTCACATAATTCATTTCATATATTGAAACACAGGTGCCCAGAAAGAACAACATTCAACATTTTCAACTTCTGGGCTGGTTTGGATTTATTCATTTCATATACTGATTTAATTACTTGTATTTTTTTTCACTTGTTGTATACTTGTAAAACATCCCATAATGCTTTATACTGAATATTATCATATGCCTTCTTAACATTCCCATCATCATGTTTGTTTCCTCTTTTTTATTAATGATATCATCAATTACTTCTCTTATTATCCACAGTAGGTCTAGACTCCCCTTTCCATTTTCCCAAACAAATTCTGATCAAGCAGTCTTTCTATTTTGCAGTGTAATCTTTTAGTTATTATTCTCATGAACATTTTATATTCTGTGTAATTGGCCTCCAGTGTTTTTATTTCATAGGCTGGTACTAGGCTATCGGCCCTAGGGTCTATACAAGCCTAGCCATAACAATTCCCTGGATATCTCTTCTCACAATATTTACTTCCCTGGACCCCTGTCTAGCAGGGTGACTGACATGATCCTCGGGGTGAATTTCCTACCTCCCATCCTATTGTCAAGGTTCCTTTTGAAGAGGGCCAAGACGGCGCTTTGCTTGACATGTATGGGCAGTCTATTCCAGAGTCTGGGGGGTCTCTGGGTCAGGAACCTATCCTTCCAGCATGTTTTGTTCATTGTGATGACAAGGTTTAGATCCCTGGAGCATGTGGCTCTGAGGGATTGGGATTTCTTTAAGTGGAGCATGTCCAACAGCTCAGGGTTTGACATGGCCTTGTATGTTAAGCAGCGATCGCCTCTGAGTAGACAATATGCCACAGAGTATAGCTGGAGTTTTTTTAGACGGTCAGCATATGGCATCTGCTTTAGGCCTGTGAATCTTTTAGTGACTCTATAATGGGTCTAATGAGGGATGAGTACAGTGGGACAATGACCTCCTTTTTTTCTGGATGAAAAGGCCTTAGTGATGAGGTGTGCCACATAGAATGATTTCCTGACTGTTGTGGTGATCTGGTTATAGAAGGTGAGACCACTGTCCACCTGTGTCCCTAAGTCTCTCATCACACTTTCGATGTTTACTGTACTGCCACCTATGTGGTAATTCATGGGTACATTTTTTTTCCAAAGGGGATAACTATACATTTCTTGGCATTAAGCTTGAGCCCATGGCTCTGGCACCAGGCATCTGTTTCTGTAAGGCCCTTTTGTAGAATATCCACATAATTTGGGGATTCAATAATGGCTCCCAGTTTGCAGTCATCAGCGAACTTTGTTAGCCAGAGTCCCTTAGTGTTGGCCTGTACTTCAGAGAAGTAGATGCCAAACAAGAGTGGTCCCAGGACTGAACCCTGAGGTACTCCACTTGTCACTTGTCTGAAGCTGGATTTGGAGTCAGCTACTTTTACAGTCTGGGTTCTGTCAGTAAGCCAGTTGGCAACCCATCGAGTGATGTAGGGATTTATGCCCAGCTTAGTAAGTTTATCTATGATTCCAGAGTGGGGGATGGTGTCAAAGGCCTTTGCGAGGTCCAGATAGGTTGTGTGGACCACCTTGCCCTTGTCTACAGCTTTGGAGACTGATTTAAAGAAGTCAATCAGGTTCAGGAGACAAGATCAGCCCTTCACAAACCCAAACTGGGTGGGGACCAGTGTTTGAAGGTTGCCAATGTCTTTGTTTATAAGTTCCATGATAATACGTTCCATGCCCTTGCAGAACAAGCTTGTCAAACTGATAGGCCGGTAGTTCTTGGAATCCAAGGTGGATTCCCCCCTTGTGGAGTGGGATAACTGTAGCTGTGCGCCACTCAGTGGGCACGAAGCCTGAGGTGAAGCTATGATTAAACATGACATTTAGGTGAGGTGCCAGTTCATTTTGTAGTTCATGTAGTACACAGCCTGGGATGTCATCTGGTCCCATGGATGCTGTATTCCTAGCTTTGGAGAGTGCAGTTTCTACCTGTGTGGCTGTGATTACCGGAATTTGGCAATCTTTTGGTATTGAGATGGGCCCTTTAGGGGGTGAGAGGGGGGTGAAGTTGGCACTAAATTGATCTGCCAGGATATTGGTAATATCCTTGGGACCAGTATATTTAATGCCATTCTGTTGTAGCTAGGAGCAGATCTGAGCATTGCCATTTAGATTCTTGACATAACTATAGAATGCCTTGTGGTTGTCTTTGGAATCTTTTGCAATTTTATTTTTGTAACTAGCTTTTGAGGATTTTATGAGGGATCTCAGCTTCTTACTGAAGCTGGTGAGGGAGTTTTTGCATCCTGGGATTTTCCTCTTTTCTGCAACAGTTTCTTCCTTCTGTTGTACAGTTTGTTTATAGCAGGGGACCACCAGATTGGCTTCCTTTTTTTTGGAGGAGAGCATCTTGGTTCTATTTGGGATGGCATGATTCATGCACAAGTGGATGCGCTCGTACAGTGCCTTAGTGTAGGATTCTGCAGTCGAACTTTCAGATCTCGTGTCATGAAGTTTGTCACTTCTAACTTCAGTAGCATGAAGTTGGCTTTGGAGAAGTTTTTTTAAGGAGGTTTCCTTACTGGGGGTGGGGGTGGGATGTGGATGTCAAGGGTGATTTGCTTATGGTCAGACCTGACCAATGAGGGGGTGACCACTGGTGTGGAGCATCTATCTCCCATGTTGGTAATAACCAGGTCTAGGATATTGGAGCCCCTGGTGGGACAATGGATTAGTTGATCCAGTGCATTGGAATTTACGAATTCGAAGAACCGTTGGGAAAAGGAGTTGGTACCCAAGTAGTTTTCCCAGTTAATGGCAGGGTAGTTGAAATCACCCAGTATTAGGGTGTTTGGTTGTATCTTAATATTTTCCAGTATGTATAAAAAGGTGTAGTGAAAATCTTGGGGCATGGTGGGGGATCGGTAGCAAGATACAGTTTGGATTGCAGTCTAACCTAGTGTTAGTTGCACCTTGAGAATTTCAGATGCATTGTGTTGGGCAACTAGCCTGCAGGTGTGAATATCTTTGGTGAATATGGACAGTTCTCCACCTTTAGTGTTTTTGTCTTGGTTTTGTGGCCAAAAAGTGTGGTAGGAGTTGTAGCCTGGTATTGCAGGGGTGCTCTCTGGAGCCTTGAACCAGGTCTCACTTACTGCACAGATATCAATGTTCTCCATTTTTAGGAGTGCCTTGAGAGAGCGCATTTTGAGGTTTAGACTTCTAGCATTGAGTAGCATTACCTTCAGATTTTGCCTGCTTGTATCTGTTACTGTGGTGGTTTTGTCCTTTGAACCTTGCCTAAAAAAGGCACTATAGGGGTGGCAAGAGTTTTAGCCAATAACCTGAATCCCAGGGGTGACAGGTGCAGACTATCTCTGGCAAAGCATTGTGGTTTGTCGATCATGTCTTCCCAGGAAGACAGATACTGGATCCCCTTTGAATGACACCAGAAGCTTAGCCAATTGTTGAAGTCAATCGTTTTGTCCTTATATTTATTATCTACTTTCTTTAATATAAATTTTATCACACCCATACAAATTTCTTTATACTTAATTTATTTTTCTAGCCACTAATTCATTACATAACACCATTTTTGCCACTCATACGTTTCTTTATACGTACTATATTCATTTCTGTCCAAATCTGTAGCTAAATTAACATTAGTATCTTTAAAGATCTCATTCAACTCATTTATGTTTATTTCTCTCTCGATATTCATGATCTTCCTTGTTTAATTTTCCCCCTTGTAAATTTGTTCTGTTAACTTATTTTTGCTATATAAATCTAATGCATATTCTTTAATTACTTCATAGATTTCTTCTTGTTTTTTTTTAACTTGTTTCACTTCTTTATTATTTCATTCTGTCATTATTTTTTCTTTTTTTTATCTTGCGTAAGTATGGTGCTGCTACTTCTTTTTTTTCTTGTAAGCGATATTTTTTCTTATATATAATTAACTAACTTAGCCTGATTTCTTTTCCTCCCCCTGGCTCCTGCTGAAAAAGCACACAAGCTCAATAAGACATTTCCGGTCAGCAAATGTCAAATAAATAAATAAAATAAAATAAATAAATAGTTCTTTTTCTTTTTCATAAAATAATTTTTTTCTTCTCTATCAAATTGTTAAATATTTTTGACTTAATATTTTGCATTCCACTGTTTCTTTTTTCTTTTCTATACAGTCTAAAAATACTTTTTGTATTTCTTTTTAAATTGAATCCACCAAATTGTCCAGTTAACATAAAAAATCTTTCATACCAATAAGTTGTTGCCATAATGTTATAATTTTGTTTCTTTCTTTTGATTCTAACTCTTTTTCATTTATTCTTTTTATATATTTTCCGGTTTTAATCTTCTTATTCTCTTTTGGCTGTTCCCGTTAGGGGCCACTACAGCAGATCATCTGTTTCCATTTCTTCCTGTCCTCTGCATATTGCTGTGTCACACCAACCACCTGCATGTCCTCTCTCACCACATCCATAAACCTTATCTTAGGCCTTCCTCTTTTCCTCTTACCTGGCAGCTCCATCCTTTTCCCCAATATACCCAGCATCCCTCCTCAGCACATGTCCAAACCAATGCAATCTCAATTCTCTGACTTTGTCTCCAAACCATCCAACCTGAGCTGACCCTCTAATATACTGATTACTAATCCTGTCCATCCTTGTGACACCCAGTGCAAACCTTAACATCTTTAACTCTGCCACTTCCAGCTCTGACTTTTGCCTTTTGGTCAATGCTACCGTCAACAACCCATACAACATAGCTGGTCTCACTACCCTCTTGTAGACCTTCCCTTTCACTTTTACTGATACCTGTCTGTCACAAATCACTCCTGACACTCTTCTCCACCCATTCCACCCTGCCTGTACTCTCTTCTTCACCTCTCTTCCACACTCACCATTACTCTGAACTGTTGATCCCAAGTACTTAAATTCATCCACCTTCACCAACTCTACTCCCTGCATCCTCACCCTTCCTCTATCCTCCATCCACACAATATGAATTCTGTCTTAGTTCTGCTGACCTTCATTCCTCTTCCTCTCCTCTCTAGAGCATATCTCCACCTCTCCAGGTCTCCTCAACCTGGTCCCTACTCGAACTACATTTTCCTATTTTAATATACTCATCATTTTCATGAATTCTTATCTACCACATGATCAGAAAACCCAGTATATTTGATTCATTTTTGTGTAATTTTTAGACCTTGTGCTATAAAAAATAATCAATAAGCACCTTTGCGTTTTGCATAAATGCTTCATCAGACTTTCAGAAAGAGCTTACTTGATTTTGTGAAATAAGTTGTTCTCAGTTATCTATTTTGTGGGCCTGCTTCGATTGTCGTGGAGTACCATACATTGTTTACTTTGGACTGTTAGAGAAAGGTTGATACAGTAATACCTGTATCGTGGCAATGCTTACTGTTGTTAGAGAAGGGCCAATACAATATTACCTGCATCTTGGCTATGATTAATGCTGTTAGAGAAAGGCTGATACAGTGTTACCTGTATTGTGGCTATGAGTAATACTGTTAGAGAGGAGCTAATACATTACCTTTATCATGGCTATGATTAATGCTGTTAGAAAAGGGCATGATTAATGCTGCTAGAGAAAGACTGATATAATATCACCTGTACTGTAGCTATGAATAATGCTGTTACAGAAGGGCTGATAAAACCTTACCTGTATCATGGCTATGATTAATGTTGTTAAGGAAAAGCTGATACAATGTGACCTGTATTGTTGTATGATTACTGCTGTTAGAGAAAGGCTGATACAATAATACCTGTATCGTGGCTATGATTAATGCTCTTAGAGAAGGGCTGATACAATGTTACCTTATCGTGGCTATGATTAATGGTGCTAGAGAAGTCTATTAGGGCAGTAGTGGTACTCTGGTTTGGTCTAAAGCCACGCTGAATGGAGGAGAGGTGGTTATTAGTAAGAATGTGATTGAGGAGTTAAGAATGGATATAGTTTTCTTAGATTTTTGATGATGAGGAGTATGGCTGTGGGTCAGTAATTGTGCAGGGGTAGAATGAATAGTTCCTTCCATAGGGATGGAACATAAGACTGTTGGATGGATCTGTTAATAAGTATTGCGGTGGGATAGCCAATGGCATCTGCTGCAATTATAAGGTATTCATCAGGTAGGTTATCTGCAGCTAGGGCTGTAGGTTTTAGTAAGTGCTTTTTAATGATAGATGTTGGGACAGTGTAAATGGTGAAAGTGTTATTGTTGCCACTGACTTGCCAACAAGCAAGATTATATAATGTGTCATTTATCATGTATCATCTATGAGACTAGTCACTCTCTTCAATCCCATCAATGCACTTTAATCGCATACTAGACCACTGAAATCAAACTGAAACTTAAACAGTCTTTTTGGATGGGGCCAGGCCCCTTTCACTCCCCAGCAACTTAACATGTAATTGCAACAGTGGGGAAAAGGAGAAATGTCCACATCCCCACTGTTATGTGATTTTACAAAAAAACACTGCTTCCATTCAGTTTAACTACAGTTTGACTAAAAGGTACAGATGCATTTCCAGTTGACCTACCAGAAATTTGATCACAAGGAGAAAATCCAGAATAATATTCATTAATTTACAGCCTTTAAAAATTATTTTCAATATGAAGCATCCATCCATCCTATTTAGAAATGCAACTTTTCAGTCCCAAATATCATGATTAACTCTCTCTGCCTGGTTTCTTCAGTGGCCTTTCGTATGTAAATTATGCCATAAAATGGATGTGCCTGTTGGTTTACTATCATTTCTTTGAACCAACTTGGTTCAAGCGTTTAGATTTCCTTATCAAAATATCAGAAATCAAAACAATGAACCAAAATATGAGAAAATTAAGTATTTTTGGTAAAGTCGACATCTCAGAAATGTCGACTTTACTGAAAATACTATACTTCCAGTCAACAGTAAAAGAATGTTTTGCAGGGGGGCAGGCCCCTCTGCATCCCCCATGTGGGGGCTGTGCCCCCCCGCTACTTATATATACAAACTCCGGGATCGCACTACAGTAAGGGAAAGGGTATATTTCCGATTCCACTATAGTGCGATCTACATTCACAATGTTGAAATTCACAACAGCGAATGCACACTAGCATTCGCTATTGTGCATTTCAACATTTCTTTGTTATTTAAGGATGTCAAATTGGGCGATCAGACATACGGAATTTGAACGAAGTCCGATTACCCTTTTGATAGTAAACCGTGTCTGTTCAGTTGGTATGCCTCATGAAATAGTTCTTGTTTTACTATAGCTTTACTTGCAGGCTTGACTTGAGGAGTATCAACATGGTTGTCATAGTCACTATTTTCTTATGACAGGAGTGGGTGTTACATTTCTTATTGTTTTCCAGCAGTTTATTTTCTTCACGTCTTTTCGGTTTCTAATACCAAAGTATGCTTGACGTTTGTGAAATTTGTGTTTTGATGTTTGCTGTTAGCCAAAAGTGCTCTTTGCAGCATCCACAAAGTGTCCAGAATTGATTTCTTCTGCAAGTCATACGCAGTTACATATATTGATAGCACATAAACAAATAAATAAATAAGACTGTAAATTATTTTTTTATGAGACCAATTGCCCCTACTACTACTGGAACTGTCTGGGTATCCTTCTTCCACATTGCCCTGATTTCTGCCTGAAAATTATGGTATTTTATGACATTGTGTCTCTCTGTAAGTTAGGCATTTTAATTCCTAAGTCAAAGTATGATTAAAATTCATGAAATTAGTATTGTTTCAATCCTTGATGTTAGCCAGAAGTGCTCTTTGCAGCACCCACAGTGTGTCCAGTAATGACTCATTCTGCAATATATACAGAGTTACATGTATCGGTACCATAGCTACGTCCGATTGCAAATTTTTTATAAGGCCCATTACTCCTACTACTATTGGAACTGTCTGGGTATCCTTCTTCCACATTGCCCTCATTTCTGCCTGCAAATCCTGATATTTTATGACTTTGTGTCTCTCTGTATGTGAGACACTGTAATCACTGGGTGTATCAGTTTCAATGATCAATGTTACTTTTGTCTTCTTTTTACGGACCACTATATTTGGTCTTCTTGCATATACTTTTGAACTGTTTGGTAATGGGAGATCCCATGTGATATAAATGTCATCATTCTCAATAATGCTTTGTAGCTTATGTTTCCAATGCTTCTCAGCTACTTCAATATTGTAATGTTTGTACAATCCCCGGAGCAACAGTCTTGCCACGTTATTATTTCTTTCAGTATACAGTCCCTCTGCCATTAGTGTACCACACCCAGCAACAAGATATGTGACTGTTTCCAGTTCTGTTTTACACAGCCTGCATTTTTCTGTTTCTCCCATATGTTCAATAGACTTTGTAAACCAACATGTATGTGGTCCACTATCGTGGGCCACTAATATTAAACTTTCATCATTTGGTTTAAATTCAACTCTCCTTAACCATTCCTGCATCAGATCCTGATCAACATGAGGTTATTCCAGGAGTTTTTCCACATTTCTAGCCTTTTCATCTGGTCCTTCTCCTTATATTCTTTCTTTTGTTTTTGGCACATTCAGTTGCTGCTCACTTTTTATCTACTTCTGGTTTGATTTCCATTCCCACTTGACACCAATATGCTTCTGCTAAACTAAGCAAGGAAGTCATCTTAGACTTATTCTCCTCATATTTCAAAACTTTCACTACATTTTGGTCTTGTGAGGTCAGCAGATACATGCAGTCCCTCAACTGGAGATCTATGCATGTAATCAATTTCAAAGAGGTCCATATCTCTTTCAGTATGGGGAATGGTATTCTTGGTATACACTGATTTTTATAAATCATTTGATGAGCATGAACATCCTTCTTGTTTTCCTGTCCAACCTGTCTAATACCTTTTGGGGCCAGTCAATCACTCTAAAACTGTAAGTTAGATCAGGAAGAGCAAATTAGTTTATAGCTTGGACTTTGTTCCTAGATGTGAAAGCTGTTTCCAGTATTAATTTAAGTTTTCTAAATTATTCCTTTCTAAGTTTTATTCACATTTGTTCATGTTTTATTGTTGATCTTTCATCAATTAGCAAATATTTATACACTCTGTTTTGCTCAAGTTCTGTTATATTGCATTTCTGTCCCAAACTGACATTCTCTTGGTGCTGCTGCTTTCGCATATTTATCAAGACCAAATGACATTTTTATATAATCTAAAAAAGTTTTAACTACTTGCGGCTATGCTTTCATTTCCTCATCTGATGAACTATACAGTTTTAAATCAACTACAAAAAGAAGATGAGAAGTCTTTATACTTTATTGTTTTCTGCCATGTGTAGCCATGACCTAATCTGTTAACTAGACAGCTTAATGGGTTAAGGGCAAGACAAAAGAGTAGCAGTGATAGAAAGTCACCCTGGAATACCCATTTTGAATTTTTATCCTTGAAATAATAATTTGTCCTTTTGCCACTGTTTCATGGTCAATGAATGTGAGATACTATCAAATGCTTTTTTATAGTCTATCCATGCCATACTTAGATTCTTCCCCCTTTTACAGATCTCCATTATGACTTTAACAAAAAAAAGACCATTTGTTCCATATGACTTTCTTTTATTACCCTTTTGTTCTGTTGTCATGATTGAGTTTTCTTCTAAATGACTGTAAACTCTGACGGCATCAATTCCAGTGTATATTTTGTACATTGCCAGAAGACAAGTTATTGTTCTATAGGTTTTAGGATAGCTTGCAGATTTGCTCTTGAGTAGGATTATTGTTTCTCATGTTGTTAACCAGTTTGGTATCTGTTCGAGGTGTGCATATAAATAATTCTTACTCATGGCTAAATCTTTATGTAAAGATGTTAATACTTTTAGACAGAAGTTAAGTATTGCATCTGGGCCTGGGGTTTCCATTTAGAAGTTTTTCTTAACTTTGTTTCAATCTCTCTGGCTGTTACTTCATCCCATTTCATATCCTGCACCTTTAAACTTCTTATTCTTTCTTTTACTTCTTCAATCCATTTAGCATCTTTGTTATGTTCCACAGCATCTTCATAGATATTTCTCCACAATGTATCTATTTCTTCTTTTTTTGGTGGTGTTTTAATTCCTTTTGCCTTGTTACCCAGTTCTGTATAAAACGTTTTGGGTCATCAGTAAATTGCTTATTTTGCACTTTTCCTTTATATTTATCTGCATATCTTCTAAGTTTTTCTGCCTGTACTGATATTTTTAGTTTATTATTTACAGTAGTGCACAATAGATCCTGATCTGTTTTGATACTGTGCATTGCTTCTTTTCACATCTATCATTCTGAGTATTTTTGTTGATTGGTTCCCTCTTCTATATTCTTCTAACAGCGACACTTCTTGTCTTAATTGCTTTACAGTTTTCTCTGTTCGATACTTCCATGATGGCATTCAGTTTCTCCCCTTCCTTTCTCTTACTACCCTGTGTTTTTATGGTAAGAATTTATCTGTTATTAATTTAGCTGCATTGTAACACAGTATATCCTATTTATTCTATCACATGAATCTCTATGGACAGTCCTAATCACCGTGTTCATTTGTTTTATCACATTTCTAACTTTCTGTAGTCTATTATTTTCATTGATCTTAATATGTCTGTCCATCTCTATTAAATCAAGCATGTCTCCTCTTAGATCATTTTCTTCTAAACTGAGGGTACATTCCTTGTTCTTAATTTCCTGCAGGCATTCTACAGACAGTTCCAGAGCATCTTCCTGTACCAGATTCTCTTCAGTTTTATAATGTGTCATCCGTTGTTCTTTCATATGGGAACTCACTGGCCTGTCACTCTACAACATTGACTGTGTCAGTTTCAACATTTTCCTGTTCCTTCCCTTGCTGTGCAACTCCAGCTGAACATTTGTACTGGTTTCATATGGAAGGATCCAAAGTATCTTCATATGGCAACTGATCAGGTATTTCCTGCTCCATGGTTTTCTCCTTAATTTGGAGATTCATTGCTCTATCCTGCTGTGATGTTATCAGAGTTAGATTTTCTACACTAAATCCTTCACTTTGCAAGTAATCCATAACCTGAGTTTCTATTTATTTAACTGCTCCATTACTAATCCTCTTTTCAACTTTTCCTCTTTGATTTCTTATTTTTTGTATTGTAAATTTTTCCATGTCTGGATGCATTTGCTGTATTTCTCTTAATATATTTGGTGCTGCTCTTATTGTATCGATTAGTTTTGCTTTCTCATTTTCATAAATATCGTACCATATTAAATATCTTTTTCTTTCCCATGTCCATATTTCTTCTTCAGATGTCTTCTGCTACTCCTGTCTCTCCTTACTTTGGTGACTCGTTATTCCATCATGGTGTGATGTAACCTGTGTTAGACTTCTACATCAAATCCTTCACTTCGCAGGTACTCCATAACTTCAACTTCTATTTGTTTTAACTTCTACTTTATTAATCTTCTGTTCTACATTCCCTCTTTGTGATCTTATTTTTTTATTGTGAAATTTTTCATATCTGGATGCCTTTACCTGTATTTCTCTTTGAATATCTTTGGGGCTGCCTTTTTTTGTGTTGATTAATTTGTCTTCGTCCTTTGCATAAATATTGCACCATATCAGATCTCTCTTTCTATCCCATGTCCATATTTGTTTTTATACCTTTCAAAAGTCTTTAGATTTTGTTCTTTATATTTTTGCACTTCCTCTGTAACTTCTTTTTCCAAACACCCCAAGGTTTCTTTGTCTATATAATATTTTTCATAAATCTGTTGTATTAATAAACACACATTTTTATTTGAAGCTTCTGACAGGTTTTCTTGTGTAAATATTTTTCTTTCCTCTAATTTTTCTCTTAATCTTTTTGCGTATCTTATGTCTGGAAATTCTGGGCTTCTTGCATAATAGTAACAATACATATTTTCTTTCTTATACTCAATAGTCCACATTATCATCCTTATGACTCCCTTTTGACCTATCAGTTTTTGTAATTTCTGTGGATTACTACTTCCTTCTACAATGGGGGGGGGCATCCTCCACCTGGGCCTGACCCAACCCCATTGTAGAAATGTGCACAACATGTTCTATTTGAATCAGCTTTCATAACCAGTACATTATATTGGTTGTTTCATTTTACTGTTCATTGATATGATTCATGTATCCTCTCAAACACTTGTATTCTCAATTAATTGGAACCTAGTATTTTGTCAGCTATGAACATTAAACCTTGGACACATCTTATTTCTTCCTTGAAAAAAAGCTGAATTTATTTCCTCCTTAATGTTTTTTTCTTAGGCTAGCTTCTTATTTAACATCTTTTCAGTATTTATTTCTAAGTCAGTATCAGTACATATCTGGAATTATTTTACTTTTTCTTCTCTTATTGATAAGTAAGAAATTACCTAAAGCATCTCTAGATACATCAGCATGAATTCCATGCCTGCTTCTCGATATTCCCTGGTTGCCGGGATAATTTTGCTTCTGTGTTACCTAGTATACTGTGAATAATCATTTTCTACAAACATTCTGTTGTCTCTAATTTGTTATACTTTCCTTTATGCCGCATTTTGTCACTATCAGAACTTTATGCTGGTATGATTGCATCTTTACTAGTATAGATCTTGGCTGCTTTGTCTTGGCCAGGTTTGGAGAATACACATACCGCAGGATTCAGTAAACTCCATGTAGGGTTTGTGTAGAGCTTACACAGAGTGTTACCATGTAGAGGAAGCAGTCAATATTAATGAATCTCTGCATGTTTAAACAAGGTTTTGCAGCACTTCTGCATACCTCCTAACTGTACAGATTTTTGCAGAATGCCCAGATGTCAAATTCATATTTTTGGCCTGTTACTCATACAATTGTTGTTTACTGGCAAATCATTGCCAAATCATTGAGGACTGAAGTCAGAAAATAATGACAGACATTTGAGATTCAGACTTCACACACTTCAGAAAATTCATGCTAATGTAAAACCTGTTAATCTATCAACTTTCTAAGTTTGTAAGAGGAATATTTCAAAATGTCCCTATTTTGGTGCCCTTGTCATTATGTATGGCTCTGTGTGATTGCTTAATCTTCTCTCCTTTTTATTTTGTATTTTTTTGTTATGAAGTTTGCATGATGTGCCACTTGACGCATATGGTTTCACCTCATTTGTGCAACTGGACCGCCCATGTATCAGACATGACCCAAACATCCAAAAATAGAAACTGGATATATTCAATTAATAATGCTGGGCATTACACAAACCCGGCAAGTGAGGCTGCGCTGCACTAATACCATGAAGTTAACAATGAATACTAATATAGAGGACCTCATGTAACAAATCCTGTGGTGACAGATGTTAAGTATAGGACTGGAGTGCAGATGGTCCTTGGTTCTAGTACAGAGTATGCAAACTTTTCTTATACTATTGTGACATTGTAGAATATACAAATAAAGTGCTACACAGACAAGTGTTGTTTGAACCTTCTTATGTAAGTTTAGTACTACTCTACCCATGGTCCTGGATTCAAATACTGTGTATTCCATGCACATTTTACTTTATTTTATTTACTTTATTTTGTTTCATGTCACATTATATTTACTCTCACTTATAACAGCTGACATTGTGTTGCTGATATGACAATGTTCATGAAAGTGTAGTTCTGCTCTCCCAGTTGAATAACAGAGTTGTACATCTGGCTATATACAAAATAACCTTGGGAATGTGCACTGTCTAGTTTATGATACATTTGAAAAAGCTGCACTCCACTTACCATAGCTCAAACAGATGTGCTTGGCTCACAGTGCTTGCATGATGGTAAGTGGAGTGCAGTTTTTTTAAATGTATCAAAATGCAGACAGTGCACACTGTCAGTATGTGCAATTGGCAGGAAAATATATTTAAAGTGGAATTGGTGGGAAAAGCACATTAGACATTGAACATGATCTTTTGTAGGCATGACTGGTGTTGTTAGAGAGGGTGTGCTCTTCTGAGCTCAGCGCTGGGATGTTCAGAAGTCCAAAGTCTTTGTTGGCCTCCTAATTAAGGAACATGGTCCTCGTCTCTTGCAGGATAAATATACAGGCTAGTAACCAAGGACAAACGCCAACACAACACAATTGAAGCAAGATGGAGGCAAAACACCAATAAGGAGAGTAGTAACAGCAATGTACAAGCGGTAATACTTCATCCAATATTCAGTTACTATAAAAAGTACTTCTCAAGGCACACCACCAGCATAAAAGTAACTCCTTTATTTACCTAGGTTTCGTTCACTCCAACGAACTTCATCAGAATACAAAACACAGTTTGTGAAGCTTGCTTAAATACAAAACCCTCCCTGGTTAATTACTTAATTAATTGCAATTTTCTTTTGCTTAACCAGTTTAATTGATTGGTTTCGTTTTAAAGAAATACATTTAAAAAACACACATTTAAAAACACACATTTAAAAACTACTCCAAATTATTTTCAAACAACTATGTAGAATGAATGGATGAAAAGTGACTAAGTATATATTGCAACATTAATCCTTAATACCACTGAATATTTAATACAATTAATTTCAATAGTCATATATAACTACATTTCAAACATATAGAAAAAATAAATACTAAATACTAAATGCTGTACTTTTTACTACCTAAATATTCTAATATGAATACTAATATAATATATAATAAATATACAGGCTCTCAGTATAAGTACAAACCCTGGAATAGTGTGGCTAGGGCTTTATCCAGTGCGACAGGTATCCCATACACTGGAGAACAATGCTGACATCAGTATAATGATTTCAGAAGGAGGAAACGCGAAATCCTTGAACACTGGATCAGGGAATGTCAGGCAGGGAACATCCCAGAGATGTGTATGTATAAACTGCATTGAGTAATTGTAAATATTAAAGCTGAATATAGTCAAGACTGGTATTCATAATGGCATTCTTTTATTTCTTTTTCCAAAACTGCAAAAGAGAGGGTCTCAAATGTGAGGCCAAATGCATCGCAACTGACAAGGATGAGAAAAGCATGTGGTACGTAAGCATAATTATATAACGTACTATTATTGCAGCCTTAACAGTTGAAGATGGATTAGTTGTTATATCATACAGTTGTATAACATTAAGCATGCATATCTCAACTGTAAAAGCAATCATGCATGCATTAGTCTGTAGCATAACTCTCATTTGCCCATATTTTTACTGAATATCCAGAATTGTGACTCACTGTTTTTGGTCTGTTCCTCATAACATTTATGGTTTTCTGGCACATAATTGAGACTGAAGTCAATAAATAATGAGTGTCAAAATATATGTTAACCCAAATCATATGCAACTTTCCATGTTTGTAAGATCAATATTTAAAATCTGTCCTATTTTTGGGTCATTGTACCCCTGTTATTTTATGATCTGTCCAGATATCTTGCGCTAAGAGGGTGACAGGTATGGTCTTTAGCACAAAGCAACAGTTGCTTATCCTCAGATAACTGTGATCATGAATCTATAAAGTGTAAGGAACGTGTGTATACATTATGCTATAGTCCAAAGGAAAAGTACAGTATTACAGTATTCACTAGTTGTAGGTTCAAATGCCACACTTCCCAAATATAAAACATACTTGTTTACAACCCATTTTTAGGTTTTCATCATTAAATATACAACACTGTTACATTTTCATCATTATAGCATTTGAAATTCAGACCTTTATACCTGTGGCTTGAATGGCTTGCTGTCAAGCGTAATCAGTGTACATGGAACATACATTTGTGCAATATATGCACCCATGAATGATTGCTGGATGCACTCTCATCTGTGCTACATTGTGTATGTGTAGGAACAGGCTAGTATTGAAAGTAATAAAGACATTTCTTAGCAGTTGGCAGTGATAAAGGTAAAATGTAACAATATAGAGTAAAAATGAATTGTAGAAAGCTTTGTATATTAACTGTGAAATTACTAATGTTCTTTTTTTTCCTTTCACCCCACCCCTTCTCTTAATTTTTTTTATGGTTAATTTTCTTATATATTTTTTAATTATGTATAATTGTTTTATTGCTTTTTTGTTACATATATTTTCATTTTTTTACTGTTGTGTTTGTAATTATATTATTTATTATTTTATAATCATTTATAATACATTTTTTAATAATTAATTTAATAGCAGGGTAGTCCAGTTGCCTGTGATCCACCTACACTTGTTCCACCGGCTACAGCACCAATGCCCAGCACTTCTGGGCTACAGCCTGGCGGTACCCCTCCCACTGACACTGCTCTACCTGGACCCTCAGGTAGTTCTGCACCAGAGGCTAGGCCTATGGCCCCTTCTGGGAGTAGAGGTAGAGTCGGTGCATTTACCACCCAAGCGGAGTTGCCAGGTATAGTGTGTTGACTTGTGCACTAGGTGGTGGGTACACACCTACACTGGATGGAGAGCCTGCTTTCCATCCTGGTACAGAATACCTGCTGTAGGTGAAAATGTCAGCCACTGTGGCCAGTAGCGCAGTGATAGAACAATGATGACAGTCCACTGAGTGAGAACTGGAGTCACACTGTTACTGTGCCTTATGCATGTGGGACTTTGATCTCCCACCCCACCCCAACCATGGTGTTCACCCCCCCTTGTGTCCTTCACCAACCCTGCCTCTTGTCTCGTATGTCTTGTCTTTCAGCAAATGCTTCCTTACCTTCCCAGCTTGCCTGCCTCAGACAGGCCTATGTCCCTACACCAGAATCCTTTTCTCTCCTTAAAAAAAATTGGCACCTGACCCAAAAAAAATATAGTCCCATACATAGCTCTCCATTTCACGAAGGTATCTACTTGACACACTTAATTTGGCCCAATTGCAAACTTATGGATGTCAAGTTTGGTCACAGTGAGAACTGAGTCTTCACCCACTGGACTGTCATTATATTGTGCAGATGGCTGCATTGTCTGACATCTGGGTGCCCTTGTGTTATTCAGGACAACAATGGAAAGCAGTGTCTCCACTCGGCATAAGCATGCAGCAGTTGTGGTACACAATCCTAAACACTGTACCTGGCAGGTCAACTTGGTTGACAAAATCACCCGCTCTGCCTCTCCTCTCAGAGAGAACCACAGGCCTATCCTCTGGAGCATAACTACCTGAGGGTCCAGGGAGGGCAGGGGCAGCAGTGGGAGTGCAGCCAGGCTACAGCCCAGACGTGCTGGGCCTTGGTGCTGTAGCCGGTGGAGTGATTGTAGGTGGATCATGGGGAACTGACCTACCCTGCTGTGCTGTAGTAATAAAATAAAACATAACCGAAAAAAATGTAAATAATAAAAAAAATGATAACAAAGAAAAAGAAATATAAATAATTATAAATAAATACAAACACAATTAAAAATAAATAAAAAATAGGTAACAAACAAATACAAAATTATACATAACACAAAAATATAGTAAAAACAACCAAAAATTAAAAAAAAAAAGAAAAGGGTGGAGTGAGAGAAAAAAAAGGAAAAAACTACTAATGCCATATGTGACATACAGTTAGGAGTGGGAGGATGGCATAATGGTTAAGGTGTTTACCTTACAGACACAATGTGCAAGGTTTGATTCTCACATGGGGTAATTGGCTAGGCTTGAAATGGCCCACAAGGGTAGTTAGCCTAGTACTAATCTATGAACCAATGTACATGTGTACAAATCAATGAATCTGTTCTGCTCATACCTCTCCACATCCAGAAATCTGGACATACCCTGGCAAAATGGGGGGACAAAGGCCCAAAACAGGGACATATTTTAAATATTAGTCCTATTATCTTGAAAGTTGCTAGACTAACAGGGTTTGTTAGAACATACAATTTCAGGAATGATTTGAAGTCTGAAACTCAAATGTATGTCATTATTTAGTGACTCCAGTCCTCAGATAATCCCAGTGAATTCTCAGGAAACCACACATTTTATGAGGAATTTACCAAAAATATGAAATACAAATCTGGACATTCTGCAAAAATCTGAACATATCTGCTACCTTTACTTTTAGCAAAATCTGAACAATTGAGATGTATGATTCTGCTACCTTTACTTTTAACGCTACCAACTCTTAACAAATAACTTACACACTGTTAAGACAACCAAGCTCATAACATATGCACAGTATATTACCAGTTGCATCAAGCAGTCATGGATATGTGTATATATTGTACATATGCATGTTCCATTTACACTGATGACAATCTTCAGCAGGCTATTGTTGTCCCTGGTTTATAGGTCTGACATTACATTGCAATATTGATGTAAATCTAAACAGTATTGTAGAGTTGTGAAGTGTTGTTTCTGAACCTACAACCTCTGACTAGTCTGTAATACTGGACTCTTGTTTTATTCTACAGACTAATGCATGCATACCTTTCCTTTACAATTGACAAATGCATACTCAATGTGATACAAGTGTTTACCACAATAAACTGTTTTTACTCTTAATGCTACAATAACAATACTGTTTGGATGCATACATACCACTTGTGTCTCGCACCCATGCCAATCTTGCTTCATAAGTTCACAGATTCAACAATCTATCTACATGAGTTGTGGAAAAAGCAGAACACAACACAGTAACATTAAGAATACCAATCCTGAATAAATGCAGCTGCTAGCTCTTACAAATAGTGCCTGTAAGCGATACTTACACACCTGTGGAGTGCCACCAGTCTGACATTCCTCGATCCAATGGTTGAGGGTATCTCTGTTCCTCATCCTGAGGTCTATGTAGTGATTTTCTGCACTGTTCTCCAGTGCAGGGGATACTGGTAGCAGTAGACAAATCTCAGGCCAAACTATTACATCCATCATTTCTAATTGGATCCATGATAGTGCTCCTGCAACAGCTGGGGACCATAGTCATTCATTAGGAGTCCAACAAACACTTTGGACTCCTGCACACCCCACCTTTGAGACCAAAATCTCAAAACCTCTCCACAAATACCAGCCATGTCTAAAGCAGTTGAAGACCAATCTATAATGATGCTTCCTGCCAATTCTAGTTATCACAGATACCGTGTGTGTGCACTTTTGGATTTTGCAACATTTGAAAATGGTGAGAGTCACTTACCATCGCACAAACACAGGCAACGTGTTTGTGCGATGGTAACCATAAGCACAATAAATAAGTACATAACTGACACAATATTAGTGTGTCAGCTATCAAGGAAAATAATTATGATATAAGAAATACCAGGTCAGCTGCCATATGCGAGAGTGACTATAATGCAAAGTGGGACACCATTAAAAAAGAATGGAATATGATGTATTCAAACCCTGGACGTTATGTATGGTAGTCCTACACTTTTAGCTATTACCACAAGCAGAATGAAAACAATGCCTGTCTATGTTTAATTTCATTGCTATCAAATGTAAGGTCACAACAATAAAATAAAGGCTGCAATCCTTGTAGTCGAACCCAGGACCATGTGGACTTCAGGTTAACACTTGACATCTGCAGCCACAGGAGAAGTTACATGACCATCTCCTAGATCAGTATTTATTTTGAGGTTCATGCTGTTAAATGCAGCACAATGGCGCTTAGCAGGTTTGCACCAGGAACAGTTACATTTATGGAATGCATCCAATGTCTATTTTTAGATGTCTGGGTCCTGTCTGCTACCTGGGTGGTCCAGTCTTCCAGTTTGAGCACTACCACTGTGTATGCAAACCAGATGAGCATAGGCAAAGCCATTTGTGCTAAGCGCAGCACCACTCAAACAGTGGCCCAAAAATGAAGAGAAAAATCAAGTAATAACAGGCAGAAACAGAAATCAATGTATGACATACACAGTACAAAGTGTTAGTACACATGAAATATGACTACATAGGTCTGGGATCCAAATCACTAGCCAATGCACATTCAGAACACAGGATGGGTGCCTTAACCCTGTTTTTCACACACATACCTTTATAGCAAGCAACAACACTCATTCAACACACAAACAAATTAAACAGAACGTACAGTTATATTAAAACATTACATCTTAGTTGTACATTTAGTGAAATGTTCATCTTTGAAAATAGTGCATTTAGTGTTTACACACCCTGTTATGATTCTTGCTTGCAAATATACAGCAATGCCTTATCTTTCTGTGTTCCTTGGTCTTTCAGCAGTTACCTGACCAGTACTCTGGGACATACAGTGTGTAAACCATTCTATATCATTACACTTACAATGTCAAAGGATATTAACTGTGAGTAACGTGATATGCAGTTGCCAACTAAAGAAAGCCAGGTTGGATTTCACAAACAAGAATTGCCTGTCCTTTTGGGGGTGGGGGAGCAAATGTGTGTTCCTGCTATGGCACAAACAAGAATATGTTGGTCTGGTTACTCTGCTTGTTTAGCATCCTGCCTGTTTGATTTAGGGAGGGTTGAGAAGTCAGAAAATGCAATGTGTACCCTTACTGTTGAACTTTTCTCTGTAATGCTTTCCCAGTACAAAAGTATGGTGAAGAACAAGGATGGTTTTATGCTCCTAGGTGGTGAGTCAGTGTGCTATGGCTGGTCTCCTAGCCAATACAAGGACATACTGAGCATGCGTGTGTCTGCCTAAAACCACACCAGCTTTTGGTTCCTCCTCTGATTTATCATTGGCTTAAGGCTGTGGTGACCTTGGCATTGTCAGGAGGATGTGTTCCCCTTCCCGTTGCTGCTCCTGCTTTAGCTGTTTCTACAAGATTAACTTGGGTAGCATAACACATACTATGAACATTGTGGGACATGTCAGTGGATTGTAATGGAGGCCTTGGCCAGATGTATGTAGACACTGGCATTGTGATTTAAGCAGCTCAAAAACATGCCCCATGACATTACAGGTTGGATGTGTGTCTCATTAAGGTGTTCTTCTGTGTGTGTGTGTGTGTGTGTGTGTGTGTGTGTGTGTGTGTGTGTGTGTGTGCGTGCGTGTGTACTTTTCTGGTGGGTTTCATCAGCCATGACTCCAGTGCATAGCATGCATCCATCCCTAAATGAGCCTATAAGATATCCACCATAGCACACATCTGGTGCAGTTAGGAGATATGGCACATATGAGAGCCATGTTGACTGCCAGGGTTGCCAAGACACGCATTCCAGATGATTCCCATGCCATTACACAAGACTTAAAAAACAATAATCTAACCAATGTACTAAAACAATTTAATAAAACAAAATGTTATAATTTAACCAAAGAAGAATGACAAGCATTACAGTGGTTATGTAACAATGAGAATGTTATTATAAAAGAAGCTGATAAAGGAGCGGCAGTTGTTTTAATGAATAAGAATGATAACTTGCAGGCTGTGTACTTAGTTCTGTCTGACGAGTCTGCTTTTAAAGAAATATCTGCTATGTATGTAAGTAAGATTATTACCGTCATTGAGACACTGATTTTTGATCTACAAGTTAATGAATGATATAGAGCCAGATACTTTTAATTATTTCACTGTCTCTTGTGCAGTTATACCAGTTTTATATGGGCTGCCTATGGTTCATAAATCAACTGAGAGACGGCCTATGAGACCAATTATCTATGGTAAAGGCTGGTCTACTGAACCTGTTTCACTATACTTACAGGGTATACTGATCATATACCATAAACATGTGAAGAGTTATATAAAAGACATGGTTATTTTTTGAAACAGTTGAAGAAATGTTTTGTAGCTAGATAGTGTATCCCTTTTCTATCTGCTGTACTTGCTATAAAATCATTATTTACATTACTCCCTAATGATTATGGTATCAATGCAATTAGGTAATTACTGTGTAGTTTCAGTCATCTATCTAGTAGATGAACAGAAGCTATTTGTGAGCTTCTTCAGCTCGTATTAAATAGTAATATCTTTGTGTTTGATGGTAGGTTTTGCTATCAGACATCAGGTGTGGCAATGGGTACTCCAGTTGCTAACACTTATGCTAACTTGGTATTAGATAAATGGGAGAACAAATTTGTTTATAATGGTTCCACACATTTTTCACATAAAGTTACATTTTTTAAATGATTTTTGGACAATGTTTTTCTTATTTGAGAAGGTGGTTATGAAGACTTAATAGAATTTGTTAAATTTTTAAATACCAGATATTTACACTATACAAGTATGCATGCTCCATGTGTTTTTAAAGGCGTTGCTAAGGGACAATTTTTACGTACTAGTAGACTTAATACTTATATAATTAAATGTGTTGAACAAATAGATGAGATAAGAAAGGAATTTATAGATAGAGGCCATGATCAGGAATTATTAAACAAAATTAGCAATGACGTTATGGCAATGAGAGATAGTCAAGCTAGACCATATTTTAATATTGATGACACGTTAGATAAAAATAATTATGTTTTGAACATTGACAATGTATTACGTTACTCTACTACCTGTAGTAGATGTATGGGTAGTGTGCAGCAAATAATAATGGATAATTGGGTCATCTTAACAACTTTACCCGAATTACAAACCAGTATAGATACCAAACATAGATTTGCTTATCGTACCTGTCTGAACTTAAAACAAATGCTCTGCTATAAGGATATTAAATGTGATATAGCAACCAGACAAGAATCAAAGAAGGGTACTTATCCATGTTATAACTGTAGTTGCTGCACTTTTTTTAATAGTGATTGCAATTTTGTACATCCCCCTGCAAATAAAACTTACAGCTTTAAGTCATTTGCAACTTGCAATTCATGTAATATTATTTATCTTGCAACATGCAAAGCATGTTTGAGTTTCTATGTTGGCAAATCAACAAGAGATTTGAGGGATAGAATAATAGAACAGAAATCAGACATTAAAAGAAATGAGTCAACAAATGCACTTGCTCGACATGTCTCTGAATATGGTTCAAAGCATTGGTTTAGTTTTAGGGTAATTACTATCAGTAAAAACATAAGGGATGGTGACCAAAATAATAAATTAGAACTTAGAGAATATGCATGGATTTTGCAATTACAAGCAGATACCCCCCCCCCCCCGGTATGAATCAGATGTTAACTCTTAAACCTATTTTAAAGTTTAAACAAATGTGTTTGAAATACTATATTTTATTTCACTATATTTCTTTAAGTGTGTGTTGTTTATGCTGATTATTATTATTGTTAATAATCATGTTATTTGATTGGCTGTGCTTGACTGATGACTATATTTAAATATGGTTTAAATGTGTTCTTTAACTTAGCACTGAAGAAGGGGGTTTGTACGAACCTGAAAGCTTTTCTTGTTTTATTAAACTGTTTTAGTACGTTGCTGAGACTGCTTTGTTTATGTTATATTTGTCGTATTAATCTTTGCTTTACTGCGGCTCTTATTATTTGCTTTCTATTACATATGACTTGGCAGTTTGAGTGGTAGACCTTATGGTTAATGTAGACCCTACCATTTTCCAGGTGTTGTTTTCATGTGTACATGACTGCGATGAATGGGTAGTGCGATACATGGTATGACTACCATTTTCCAGGTGTTGTTTTCACGTGTACATGACTGCGATGAATGGGTAGTGCGATACATGGTATGACTACCATTTTCCAGGTGTTGTTTTCACGTGTACATGACTGCGATGAATGGGTAGTGCGATACATGGTATGACTACCATTTTCCAGGTGTTGTTTTCACGTGTACATGACTGCGATGAATGGGTAGTGCGATACATGGTATGACTACCATTTTCCAGGTGTTGTTTTCATGTGTACATGACTGCGATGAATGGGTAGTGCGATACATGGTATGACTACCATTTTCCAGGTGTTGTTTTCACGTGTACATGACTGCGATGAATGGGTAGTGCGATACATGGTATGACTACCATTTTCCAGGTGTTGTTTTCATGTGTACATGACTGCGATGAATGGGTAGTGTGATACATGGTATGACTACCATTTTCCAGGTGTTGTTTTCATGTGTACATGACTGCAATGAATGGGTAGTGCGATACATGGTATGACTACCATTTTCCAGGTGTTGTTTTCACGTGTACATGACTGCGATGAATGGGTAGTGCGATATATGGTATGACTACCATTTTCCAGGTGTTGTTTTCACGTGTACATGACTGCGATGAATGGGTAGTGCGATACATGGTATGACTACCATTTTCCAGATGTTGTTTTCATGTGTACATGACTGCGATGAATGGGTAGTGCGATACATGGTATGACTACCATTTTCCAGGTGTTGTTTTCATGTGTACATGACTGCGATGAATGGGTAGTGCGATACATGGTATGACTACCATTTTCCAGGTGTTGTTTTCATGTGTACATGACTGCGATGAATGGGTAGTGCGATACATGGTATGACTACCATTTTCCAGGTGTTGTTTTCACGTGTACATGACTGCGATGAATGGGTAGTGCGATACATGGTATGACTACCATTTTCCAGGTGTTGTTTTCACGTGTACATGACTGCGATGAATGGGTAGTGCGATACATGGTATGACTACCATTTTCCAGGTGTTGTTTTCACGTGTACATGACTGCGATGAATGGGTAGTGCGATACATGGTATGACTGTACCATTCTTGTGACCCTTTCCCCAGAACTAATGGTAAAATGTATGCACTGTCTGTCATGTTGTAGCATAGCATGCAGGAATGTTTGAACAATCCTCAATGCTGATGCCTATGACGTACTAAGCATATCCCCTGGTAGTCTGTGAAAGGTACCTGTGGCTAAGATTCTAAGTTCAACACATACCTTATTTTCCACTGTGATGGGTTCCCTCCATTTGGCTCTGGCTCTGAGTCAAGGCTGCTAGAGGGAGCATATTTCCTGTATTGTGTCCTTGGCTTGGCTTCATTAGTTACAGATTTCTTTAATGTGGAATTATTTAGATGACTTACTTCAGAGATTGTGCATATTTACTGATAATGGACTGTAGAATTGTGCATATTTACTGATAAAGGTGGACTGTAGAATTGTGCATATTTACTGATAATGGTGGACTGTATAATTGTGCATATTTACTAATAATGGTGGACTGTGGAATTGTGCATATTTACTAATAATGGTGGACTGTAGAATTGTGTATATTTACTAATAATGGTGGACTGTGGAAGTCTGAGTAGACTTTTTTATGATAAATGTTCTCAACTGGGCAGTTTTGCCATTATGGGTGCATATGGTTTGTTTCATTGCTTACTGGAAAAATGTTCAAAACAAATTTAAAACACCCACTAACAAGTGTACTGTATTGTACAAGGAATATAATTTTAGTACAATGAGGAAGGTGTATCAAAGATCACATGTATGTTTCATTTGCAAGGGGCCTATGATTTGAAAACAGCCCAAAATTAATCTTTATCTGCCACTGGCAAAATGTATTTTCTTTGAATGTGGGTTTCAATGCTGTTTCAATGAATGTGAGTTTCAAGGGCAGATAAGTTTTAATGCTAAGTTTTCATTGTGAGACTGCATTGCTTTGTTTAACAGATGACTTAGTGTTTGTGCTGTAAAATACAAAATAAAACTTTCAAATGAAGTCCAACTCATCATAGAAGTAAAGCAGTATGCACATTAGTGTTTATGGTAAATCGAGTGAAATAGCCAAGTAATGGTTCATTGGAATGGCTGCAGAGGCTCCATTCAACCATTATTTTGTCAGGGGGGAAGGGCAGCAAACTCAGACAGGCCCAGCTGAACTATACCTCCCAACTGTCCAGATTTTCAAAGAATGAATAGATTTTTGCTTCTTATTTTTGGTTTGTTCTTCATAAAATTTGTAGTTTTCTGGCAAATCGTTTAGAAATTAAGTCACTAAATAATAAGTTTCAGACTTCATAACCTTCAGAAAAATGCATGTTAAAGTAAGAGCTGTTCTATCAACTGTCTCAATTTATACAAGAGCAATTTTTAGTACTGTTTATATGTGCCCCCAATATATTTGGCCTTGTTCAGATTTACTGCATTAACAGGTTGAGAGGTACATGCAAATAAATTGCTTTATAGAATTAGGCATAGCCAACCTCTCAATTGTCCCCAATTTTTGGCTCAAAATGTTGCTCATCCCCCTAATAATCCCTTCGCAAAATAGCAATTTTGGAAGAAAACATGGAGGGTTTACAATTAAGAAATAACTGTAATAATCAAAGTTATAGATTACTTGAAATGCATGTAGATTCTTTTATTTTGTCAGCTGCTCAAGGTAGCAGTACTAATATTAAAGTGTCCCTTCTTTGGCAGGTAGCAGCTGTATTGTGTGTCTATTTTATATTTTTGCATCACATTTTTGGTCCATTTTTCATAAAGTTGTGTTTTTTGGCAAATTAGTGACAAATCACTAAAGACTGAAGTTAGAAAATGACAGACATTTGAGTTTCAGATTTTATACCCTTCAGAAAATTTATACTAATGCAAGACCTATTCTATTATCTTTCTAAGTTTATTAGAGCAATATTTAAAATTGTCCTTATTTTTGGGCCTTTGTCCCACTTCTGTGTATGGCTTTGTCCAGATTTCTTGCTCTTGAGGTTGAGAGGTATGACAAATGTGTCAGGGCCATCACAGTCAGCCAGAGAGATTTCAAATTGTGACATGCTTGTTGCACCCCACTCCCCATGTAGTGACTCTGGATGTGTCCAAGCAAGGCAAGGAGTAGTTGTATCTACCTTGGATGGGGAGGACACACTGCATGAGTACTACAGTGGCTTTTCATCTGTCCTTGATTTTGCAGAATGGTCTGGTTTCTGTCATATTTTGTACTGTTGATTTATGCTTATTACTCAGATTTATGCTTATTACTCAAAGTGCCTGTTGCTCTGTGTTTAAGTAGCAATGCTTTAATGACCATAAGGTAAGCTTGTCTGAGATCGTAAGATGCAAGTAAGCTTTAATAAGCATACTGTTAAAGAATTGCCAACATTGAAAGCCTTTCTGTTGTTGCCATGCAGAGAATACTTGACTAGATAATGTATAAGCCTTGGGTATAAAAGGACAGGATTCCATTATTTTAAAAAGCTCATTACACTTGTTGGAGACTTCCAGTCATCTCTACAGACTTTACCCGTAAACTAAACAGAATGCCAATCATGTGGTCCATAACCTGTACAGTAATCCTTTAAGCAATGTATCTTGAGCCTGTTTCTTGTTTGCTTTTCATTTTTTACTTTTATCATGTTTTCCCCATGAAACAAGTTGTCAGGCAGCAGGTCTTTTTTGGATAAGAAACATTTTTACAAGTGGGGGCATCACATAGATTTCTACTTTCAGCATGTTACTTGGTACTTTAATAAAGCTGAATATATTATAATTAGAACTGCAGTGCAAGGAGAAGTGGTTTGAGTTGAGTGCTTCTGGTTTTACTTATACTTGATTTTGACTGACATTCCAGTAATGTATTTAAAAAGTAATTTATTTTTTCATGCCTCACAACCTTATGTTTCCATCTAGATATTAAGTAAGCTGTCATGCAGCCAATGCATTGAAATATTTTTATTCTTCTACACTTATTTTTGTCTTGATTGGACTTTCATAATGATGGTTTGCCACCCAGGGCAGCGTATTTAATTAAAGTTAGTTTTTTGTGGTTTTGTGCATAGCTCCTCCCCTTTCTGGTTGACCACACTCCCTCCCCATTGACCCCACCCATTCAGCTGTCTCCTGCAGCCCCCCTGTGATTTGAAGTCACCAGCCGCCACTGCAGAAAAGGGTTCTCATCCAGGAAAAAAGAGGTCATTGTTCCCCTCTACTCATCACTCATTAGACCCATTACAGAGTACAGTGCCCCTTTTGGAATGTACCTCACAAAACATCTGTAGCAGGTGGAAAGGCCACAGAAGTACCTCACAAAGAGGATTACTGGCCTCAAACAGATGCCCTACACTGATCGTCTCAAAAAACTCCAGCTTTACTCTGTAGCATATCGCCTACTCTGAGGTGATCTCTGCCTAACATATAATGATATGTCAAGCCCAGAGCTGTTAGACATGCTACACCTAAAGAAATCCCAATCCCTATGAGCTACACGCTCTAGGGAAATAAACCTTGCCACCACAATAAACAAGACATGATAGAGGGGATATATTCCTGTCCCATAGACTTCCCATAATCTGGAACAAACTACCCATCTATGTCAAGCAAAGTTCCTCATTAGCACTCTTCAAGAAAAATCTTGATGAGTGGATGGGAAATGGGAAATACATCCCGGGGATCACTTCTGTGGCTCTGCTCAACAGGGGCACAGGAAATTAACTTTCTTGGGTTAGCGTAAGCCAGGGAACGTTGTTGGCTAGGCTTACTTAGGCCCTTGGGCTGATAGCCTAATACCTAGCAATGAATATGAACCTAAGGCTAAGTCTTCTGATGATACTACTGCTAAGCAGGTCATCAGTTCTCCAGAATTCAGTGAGGTATTTTCACAGCCCCTGATGCTCTATGCAGGACTCTACCAAGACCCTTTCGGAGTCCAGTATGCCACAGAAATCTTCTTTGTCTTCCGAGCCTTTGGTTGTCTCTGCCTCAATTGGGTCCAGAGCCATAATGCAGGCACTGGCTTCTGAGAAGGCCTTTCACACTACTAATTCTAGACAAAAAAACAACGTCTTCTTATCAAACTACCATTTCTCTCAGACCGATGGATACTGCTAGGCCTAGAAGCCAGGCCACTCCTAGAAAATCTACCATTTTACTCCTGCTCTACCACCCCAAGCCCAAGTGCTTAAGATGGTGGAGGATCTTATCTCCCTTATCAGGGGCAGTCAGGCCACAACTTCTAAAAGGAAAAGACACCCTTCTCCTGAACAAATGAAGAGGAACAACCTCTGACTGCTTATGAGGATTCAGATGCAGTGGAATCCATTCCTTCTGCCTTCCCACCAGAAGACCTTTCCTTTGGGGAAACCCTTCACACCCTCAGGGAACATTTCCACTGGGAGTCTCAGGACTTCCCTCGGTCTAAGAAAAGACTTAGAAAGTTTATAGACCTGCCCCAGCACAGACCTCTGGCCACTCCCCTATCTTAGAAGTGGTGGATGATGTTTTCCATGAATCCAGCTTAGCCCCTGATGCCCTCCCACCTGCTCCAAGTAAACCTGACAGGTATTACAGAGTACCAGATTCTCACAAGTACCTGTACAGAAATCCTACTGCAGACCCGGAGGTCATTACACAGGGACCTAAAGGAGCTAAGGCCAGTTCTGCAAAGAATACTACTCCTTCTGACAAGGATTCCAGAGCTCTGGACAGATGTGGTAAAAAAGTATACATGTCTGCAACCTTAGCTATCAGAGCAGTCAACTGTCAGTTCCATATGTTAAAATATTAACAACACACTTTGGAACTATTAAAGCAAAATATTTCTACCTTTCCTGACTGTGCCATTTTGAAAGAGTTAGCAGATTCACTGCACTCTACTTGTCAAGTGGCCAAACACTCTTTGCACTGTGGATATGATGCCCTAGAAGCCTCAAGCAGGGCAGCAGTGTCAGGATCTGTCATTAGGAGACATGCATGGAGACATGCATGGTTAAAGGTACAACCTCTCCCTGATCCTGTCAAGTCTAAATTAATTGATGCACCCTTGGATAAGGATCACTTGTTTGGAGTAAAAGCAGAAGAGGTGCTTAAAAAGATGGAAGACAAAGCAAAATCTATGCCAACAGTAAAAGATTTCTTTCAAGTTTAACCTCCTAGGTTCAGCAGGAATTTTCCCTCTAAGCACTGGTCCTTTCCTGCACCTAGCAGACTGGGGCAAGGTAAGTCCCGCAGGGACAGACCACCCAAGCCCCTATCCCAGGGACAGCAGACAACCAAACAGTGGATGAATTCCTCCCCAAAGGCAGGGAGTTCTAAGCCATCCCTCTATGGCAAAAACTCTCAATGACTCCCTCTCCCCCCTCTGCCCTCCTTTCACTCACCAAAAGCTAGGAGGAAGGCTCTCCCTCTGCAAAGAAAATTGGCTCTCTGTAACAAAGGACCAATGGATCTTAGATAATTTGTATCCCTGAAAAATGATCTTTTTCAATAAACTCCCAATTCCAGGAGGGTACCCAGACTTACCTCCAAATCAGTGAGCAGAGGCATTGAAACAAGTTTAAAACTCTCATATCCCAGGGGGGCAGTGGAACCTGTTCCTGCAGATCAAACAGGCAAAGGCTTTTATTCCAGACTATTCCTTGTTCCCAGAAAAGAGGGCACTTGGCACCCCATCCTGGATCTATCCATACTGAACACCTCCCTGGTGGTCCCCAAATTCAAAATGCTAACTTTGCAGCAGCTGCCTATGCTGATAAAAAATGCCTGGTTAGTGACCCTAGACCTAGACATGCCTACCTCCACATCCCCTAAGGCTCACAACACTTTCAGTTTTCTGCACTTCCCTTTGGCTTATCTACTGCTCCCAGTGTATTCACCAAATGCTTAAACCCGGCCATAGCATTTTGCAGACATAGAAATATACAGATTTACCCTTATCTGGACAACTGCCTCATTCAGGCAGAGTGAAAAGAAAAGCTTCTCCAGGACCTCCTCTTTGTCAAAACCCTCCTAACTTCCTTAGGGTTCATCATCAGTGAGAAGAAATTAAAGCAAATACAGTCCAGGAGGATCATTTTCTTGGGAGCACTGCTGGACACAGCATCCTAAATGACCATCCTATCCCCAGAAAAGCAGAGCTTCCTGTCTCTACTTTACCCAGCTGGCATCCAGAAGTCACCTCATGGTGAGGAAGTTCCTGCAAGCCTTGGGGTACATGGCATCTTGCATCCTTCTAATTCCTCTGGCCAGACTTCACATGAGAAATCTTCAGTGGTATCTAAAGAACCTTTGGTGTCAGCACTCTCAGCCTCTGAAGACCTCTCTCTTTCTGATCCCCTGTATAAGGGCTTAGTTTCTGTGGTGGACAGGGGCCTGTGCCCTACCAGGCAGACCATCGCCAATGACGCCAAAGACATTGCCCACCTAGAAGGTATGTGCACCCAAGGTCTTTGGGAATCCCAGCAACTTCCCTTACACATCAACCAGAAGGAAATTATGGCAGTACAAAAGGCTCTGACATCCTTCCAACCCCATCTCAGGCCAAGGGTTCTACTTATCAAAACAGACAACACCACAGTAATGTGATATATCAACAAACAGGGAGGGACCCAATCTTACCCTCTGTGCAGGCTAGCCATGACCTCTGGCTGACAGCCTCCTCCATGGGATTACACCTAATAGCCCAATACCTACCAGGGATCAACAACACCCTGGCAGACCACTTAAGCAGAAACTTACTGGACCCCCATGAATGGCAACTCCACAGAAAAATCTTTTTGCAAGTCACTCAGGAGTGAGGAACTCTGGAGGTGGAGCTCTTTGCTTTGCACCTCAACCACCAGCTAAAATAATTCTGTACCAGGGAATATCACCACCTAGCATGTAAGGTGGATGCCTTGATCTTCCCCTGGAACTCCCTCTTTGTGTACACATTCCCTCCTTTGCCTCTTATTCCCAAGGTACTGATCAAGATAAGGGAGGAGAGACCAAAGGCCATCCTCATTGCTCCAGATTGGCCTAGTCAGCATTGATATCCCTAGCTGCACAGCCTCCCAGGCAGCTTCCCCTGATCTCAGACCTCTTGAGTGAGGTGGGGGGAGGGTGCTGCACCCACACTTGCAGACTCTCAGACTGTCAGCATGCATAATACCCTAAAGGCAAACAAGGGGCCCCTGTTAAGCAAACAGGTCCTAGACATTATCTCAGAGGCCAGAAGGCCCAGCACCAGAAAATCTTACAGAGGCAAATGGAAAATATTCTGCTCCTGTAGCCAGTCCCGAGGGGGCAGTTCCTCATAACCTTCTGTCCCTCTTATTCTGGACTATCTAGTGGAGTTACTCAATAGTGGCATCTCTTTCTCTTCTATTAAAATCCACACCTCAGCCATTTCAGCTCACTTCAATACAGACAAGCCCCTGTTCTCACATCTTTTGATTAAACAATTCCTCAGAGGGGCTTCTAATATCAGACCTCCCAGAAGGCCACCCATGCCAGCCGGGGACCTGAATTATGTTTTGGAAAAACTAACTTTACCACCCTTCAAACCTGCTGCTTCAGCAGAACTGAAATACCTCTCCTAGAAGACGGCTTTCCTACTAGCTATCACCTCAGCCAGAAGGGTTTCAGAACTTCAGGAACTGATGGCCATTGAGCCCTTCATCATTTTCCATGCAGACAGGGTCACCCTGAGGACTAACCCCTCCTTTATGCCCAAGGTGGTATCTGATGTGACTCATCCAGGCCATTCATCTACCCACCTTCTTCCCTATCCCTCAAAACAAGGAGGAAAGTATTATGCACTCACTAGACGTGCACAGACAGCTCAGATACTACCTGGACCATACCAAACCCTTCAGGAAAACAGACCAACTTCCTGTCAGCTTTGCCCCAGGGGCAGAAGGGAAGCCCATTTCAAAGCAAACCATTTCCAAATGGATATCACACTGTATCCATTTCTGCTATAGATTACATGGGAAACCACCCCTAAGTCTATTCATACCCATTCCACTAGGGCAGCATTCCTCAGAGGAGTTCCCACCAGGGACATCTTGGAAGCTACTACCTGGACCTCTGTCCATGTCTTTACAAAGCATTACCACCTACCTCTTTTCTCTAAGGCTAGGGCAGGGTTTGCCTCTGGAGTTCTGCAGGGCTTGCTTACCCATGCCTAGGTCTCTAATCCTTCCAGCCCTCTCCTCAACTTTGAGAATCCTCCCACAGGTGATGACTGCAACAGTGAAACACTAAGAACATAGTACAGTTGTGTGCACTTACCATAAATGTAGATGTTCGAGTGTATTCACTGTTGCAGTCCTGGTTTCCTTCCCTCCTTTCCCCTTGTATCCTCTTTCGTTAGGGAGACATAAGCTTCTCATGGTAGGGCAAGAAAAGCTGATGTAATGGCATCAGCTGCTTTGCTTTATAGCACTGAAACCTGACATTAGTCAACAAGTGACTGCAGCTGATGCAGAAAAACACTGACTCTGGTATTCGGGGCGGCCGAGGGCTACCACAGCAGGGATAACCTACAGGTGATGACTGCAACAGTGAATACACTCGAACATCTACATTTATGGTAAATGCACACAACTGTACTTTTCAGCATGCACAACCTTCCCTTGAGAAAACCATGCTGGAATACATGTAGTGTTTGGATGTCAACTCTGTCCTTGTATCTGACATCCATGAGAATCCATTCCATTGTCTTACACTTGAGGCTTGTAAAATGTAAGGGGCTTTAAGTACATGTGTATGTTGCTGATCTACCCTTGTGTTGAGGAAAATAGGTCTCTGATTTCAAATCTGTGTAAATAAAGGCAGTACTCAGATTGTGATTGAATAGGGTGCCTAGTACAGTAGTTCACTGGTTAACAACAGTATGAATGCATGCCAGAATGCCATCTGGTCCCATGGAGGCTGTGTTCCTAGTCTTGGAACGAGCAGTGATTACTTGCGAGGGAGGTTGGAGGTGATGTTGAAGACATGTGTTGTGGTAAGCTTGTATAGGGGTACTTTTTATCCAATCATGTCTGCTAGCAGGTTTTCAATTTATGTTGGGTCAGTGTGTGCAATACCATCAACAGTTAATTCAACACACATCTGAGTTATACCTTTAATGTTGCAGATGTAGCATAAAAGCCTTATGGTTATCCTTGGCTATGGTTTTTATATATTTCCCATAGCTGCTCTGTGAGGATTTTACAAGTTATCTTATTGTCTTGTTTAGACTGGGGATGTTCATATTCCAGTTAGGGATTTACACATTTTTATTTGTAGACATCAGCTTTGTTCACTTACTGTATAATCAAGTAATGTCAGACATCATTAAACATGGTTATTATTTTTGTAAGGATCTTTCTTTGATCCTATTAGGTACTTCTGTGTCTATACATTTGTGTAGATGTTTATACAGGGCACCAGAGTATACCTTACTATAGTTGTTAATGTTCGCTGTGGAAACTGTAGTTTGGAAGAAGATTATACCATCCCTTAGGATGGTGTACTTACCTTGGAAGATGTATTTTCAGCTGACTTCTCATTTTGTATTTCGGTACCTATTGCAAATTCTAAAAAAAAATACGTTTATGGTTGCATTGCCCTACACATGAGGAATTGCATTGAACAATGCTATTTGTGAGGATTAGATCTAGAATATTACAGACACTTGTGGGCTGGTGCAGTCTTAGTTCCATGGCACATTAATTTTCAAAGTCCAGGAATAATTGTGCAAGTGAGTTTGGCCTCGTATAAGTTTCACAATATGTAGTTACTGTTGAAATCATCCCTGAGTAGTTTGTTTTATTCAACTTTAATTGTTAGAAGTACTTATAAATTGGCTGTGTGGCCTTTTCTGTTCATGGAAGGGGACATATAACTGACGATAACATTAAGGGTTTTTTTAGCCACATTAAATTGGAGTTACATTAACTCCATAGACTTATGTTGTCTAACCCCTGTAGAGGAGGAATTATCTTCAATGAGGAGAGATAATCTACAAAATAAATGACCTTGAGCCTTTTAATACTCCAAATGATGAAAGAAACATCCAGTAAGTGCTTTCTTCTATGGTTACACTTTTTCAGACTGAATGAAAAAATTAAAAACAACTTTATATACACACCATAATCAGTTAAATTGCATACCAATTAGGAAACAATTAAAAGCAAAACACAATTGAAAGTTAAAGAGCAACAATGCCTGTTTCAATGTTTTAGTTTCTTTCACCTTAAATACACTTTAAAATTATCCTTATCATTGAGGCCTGGAGGGTTGCTAGCATCTAACCTAACCATCTAGCAATACCCACTACAGTTCAGCTCTTCTTCCATATCTAACCTCCCATTAAGATCAACTACACCATCCAATATTAAAAACATAGGCAAACCATTGCACTCCAAGGTACTATGTTTCCCTCATGCATTATTCTTATCCATCTTTTTAATGGCATATAAATGCTCATGTATTCTAAACAGCTCTCCAGTAGTTCTACTTATGTAATATGCTGAACAAGAGGAGCAGATCGAATACACTACAAATCTTGATGTACATGTGCAAAAGCCTCTAACTACAATTTTAACATTATTTATATAGATTTCATTAACATCTACTGCCAAAAACTTACAATAATTGCAATTTAAACATCTAACCATTCCCCTCTCATTTTTACTACACTATTAAAACTCCACTTATTTTGAAATTTCTTCCCCTTTTGTTTATAAATGCAGGAGCTTCTCCCACCACTTTTTTAATTTCCAGAAAACTACTTAGAATTTTCCATTTGCTTTTTACAGCTTCCTTAATTTGCTTGCCATCTAATGAATATTGCCACAACCATTCCCATGTTATAATTTTTCTGTTTTTCACAAAACTGCTTGTTATTGCTCATATCTCTCTCATTACAAAAATTACTTACTTGGTTACATTTCTGTTTAACCAATCTCTCAGGATAGCCCCTATATATTAGCTTGGAACACAGGGAAGTCCCTTCTTCTAAAATTAAGCCATCACGATCTGTTGAAGCACTGACTCTCATCAGTTGCCCTTTAACAGTATTGTCCACACCCATAAGGTGCAGACTTCCAAATTCAAAAATAAGTTTTTTGATGCATTCTTTGACACAGAAGCAGCTTGCCAGCACATCACTTCAAACCAACTCCATAAGAATTTATACTGCTATCAAACAGTGGACTGTATATTGCAAAAGTAACTCTGTATTATATTTGGACATAGAGCAGTTAGTAGCCACATAACCTGTCATAATTATGGTTACAAATATACATCTGTTTGTCTTACATGTGTGTTTGTTGGTGATTCAGCAGTTACCTAACACATAGTGTGCAAGTAATTCTATGTAATTGCCATTACAATATGAGAAGATATTAACTGTGGTATAAACACGCATATACTGTGGGTTTGGGGCTAGCACAGCTAAGTTACTGTTATGGCAGGTACAATAGTACACTCCTCTTTTGGGGGGTGGGGGAACAATGTGCACTTATTGTTATGACACAAACAAGTCTGAAGTCAGAAACTGCAATGTGTAGCCTCACTTTCTAACTTCTCTCTTGAATGATTTATCAGTATTATGCAGAGGTATGACTGTGTGAATGTTTCATGCCTGAGACCTACTAATTACAAATGGACACACATTAGTAAAATAAATGTCTGTAGTCCCATGTTAATGTAATTTCTGTACAAATCCACCAGTATTTAATTGCTTACTGTACCAAGTTAAGAAACAGAAGGATATGTTATAATAATCTTCAAGAATGCAGTCTAGTTTCAGGACTTACCTTGCAAATGCAGCAGGTGACACACCTTTAGTTCATGGCTGACTCTGATGCAAGCAGTACACAGCCAATACATGGATAGGTAAAGGTTGTGTGAGTTACTTGACATCAATTTTAATAGGTTCATAGGTACATAGGTAGGTACTAGGCTATCAGTCCTAGAGCCTATATAAGCCTAGTCAAAAATTTCCCTGGCTTTCGCCACCCAAGAAAGTTATTTTCCTGCTCCTCTGTTGAACAGAGCTACAGAGGTGATCCCCAGGGTGAATTTCCTATTTCCCATCCAATTGTCTAGATTCCTCTTAAAGACGGCTAATGAGAGGCTTTGCTTGATGTGAATGGGTAGTCTGTTCTAGAGTATGGGAAGTCTCTGGGACAGGAATCTATCCCTCTACCATCTTCTGTTTATTGTGGTGGCAAGGTTCAGGTCCCTGGAGCATGTGGCATGGAAAGATTAGGGTTTCTTTAAGTGTAGCATGTCCAACAGAACTGGGTTTGACATGGCTTTGTAAGTTAGGCAGAGGTCGTCTCTGGGAAGGCGATAAACGACGGAGTAGAGCTGGAGTTTTTTGAGGCAGTCTGCGTATGGCATCTGTTTGAGGCTGGTAATGCTCTTAGTGAGGTATTTCTATGGCCTTTCTAGTTGTTGCAGATGTCTTGTGAGGTACATGCCAAATGGGGCATTGTACTCAATGATGGGTCTGATGAGGGATGTGTAGAGAGATACAATGACCTCTTTTTTTTCTGGAGGAGAACCCTTTAGTGATGAGGTGTTCCATGTAGAAAGATTTCCTGACTACTGTGGTGATGTGATTGTTAAAGGAGAGGCTAGTGTTCACCTGTGTCCCAAGGTCTCTTATCACCCTTTCTGTGTTGAGTAGGCTACCACCTATGTGGTAGTTCATGGGTACAGTGTTTTTCCCAAAGGGGGTGACAATACACCTTTTGGCACTGGGCTTGTGGCCATGACTTTGACATCAGTCTCAGTGAGGCCCCTTTGTACAATGTTCACATCATTAGGCAATTCTGTTATGGCTGCCAGTTTGCAGTCATCTGCACACCTTGTTAGCCAAAGACCAGCTGTATTAGCCTGGACGTCTGAGAAATAGATGCCAAACAGGAGAGGATCCAGGACTGAACCATGTGGTACTCCATTTGTCACTGGTTTGAAGTCAGATTTGGAGTCGGCTACTTTCACTGTGTGGGTTCTGTCAGTGAGCCAGTTGGCCACCCATCTTGTGACATAGGGTTTTATGCCCAGTCTAGTGAGTTTATCTATAATTCCAGAGTATTATATGTATGATGCTGAGACTTACTCTTATGTAATATATACCTGCTATTATAGCACAATCCTATCTCTACTCGAGGCTGGGATTTCTCAATGACTGAGAGAAATTATTGAATGTATCTGCTTTCTGTTGTTGGCAGTCAGACATACATCTTCTTTGTTTTTTCCTTGTTTTTGTAATGATTCAGTAATATATGTATGTGAGTGGGAGGAAGGTATTAGCTCCCTAGGTGGACAGTGAATGTGCTATGCATTGTCTCTTAGCAAAAGCAAGGGCATACTGAGCACACCTACATCTGCCTACTGGGACAGCAGCTGCTGGTTCACCATAGAGTCCTCCTCTGACTGTGGCTGTGGTGATCTAGGTGTTAGTGGGGGGATGTGTGGCCCTTCACCTTGCCGATCCTGCTACAGCTGTTTCCACAGGATCAAATTGTGGAGCATAGCACAGGTCTATTTCACTTGACCTAAAACTCATTTGACTGACTTTCATTTGACCGACACCCAAATTACCTAAATTTCAAATTACTGACAACTCATTTGACTGACTCTCATTTCACCAACAGCTTACAATGCTGAATTTCAACATACTAAATCTTAAACCATAGACAAGCACACTTAGAACACCAATAACTAACTCTTTCCAGAACTTAAAAACTACTTACTTACCCTCTTAACAGAAACTGGACAATGTACAACCAAACTAGGTGGGGGCTGTGCCCTCCAATTATATACATTAACCCCAGGATTGCATTACAGTGAGGAAAAGGGCATATACCTTTAACTTGCCTTACAGTACTCTACACGCTGCCACTACTGCTGGGAATACACAAAACATTCGCAAAATTACTTTAGATACTTCCCATAAAAATGTAAAGAGAAAACCCACATTTAGAAACACTACAACACTACTTTCTACATGACTATCAATATTCTGACAGTCAGCACTATAAGAGCAATTATTTTTATCACAAGTAAGTCACAGGTAAAGGGAAATCCATAACAAGTCTATGTCTTAAAAGTCAGTGAAATGAGAGTCAGTCAAATGAGTTGTCAGTAATTTGAAATTTAGGTCATTTGGGTGTCAGTAAAATGAAAGTCAGTCAAAGGAGTTTTAGATCAAGTGAAGTAGACCCCATAGCACAGATGGTGAATATCTGTGTACATGTTTGTGGATTATACTGCAGGGCTCCACCGGATATATTTAAGCACTGGAACCGTGACTTCAGCAGCCCAGACACATCTTCTGTGATTTTTCTAGTTTGAACATGTGCCCCATTATGGCATTCTTCCATGGGTGTGAGTGTACTTCTGATGGGTGTCTCATCATCTGCAGTTCCAGGCATAGTCAGCATCCCCCCGTAAATGGCCCTATGGGATGTCCTCCCTAGCAAACATCTCATACAGTTGTGATGTTCAGTGCAGGTGCCCCCAGAGATCTATGCTCTCCCCACTGCTATTCTCCCTCTACGCTAATAACTGAACTTCTAAGGACCCCTCTGTCAAACTTATTAAATATGCTGATGATACAAGTATCATCAAGCTCATCAGGAATGGTGATGAGACTGCATACAGATGGGAAGTTGAGCAGCTGGCCCTTTGGTGTAGTCAGAATAATCTGGAGCTGAACACTTTTAAAACTGTGGATATGACAGAGGACTTTTAGGAGTGGTAGTACAATATTAATCCCCCACCTTTAAATTTAATACTGCTGTGTCATTTGTGGAATCCGTCAAGTTTTTAGAATCTGTAATCTCCCAGGACATGAAGTGGGAGACCAATGCAAGGTTCATCGTAGAAAAGGCACAACAACGAATGTACTTTCTGCGACAGATGAGGAAGTTCAACCTCCCACAGGAACTGTTGATTCAGTTCTATTCAGCAGTCACTGAGTCTGTTCTCAGCTCATCCATAACAGTGTGGTTTGGATCTCTGTCTAATCATGATAAAAATAGGTTAAATCGAATAGTCAGGTCTGCCAAAAATGTCACTGGTGCTAGTTTGTCCTCATTACAGCACCTGTACTATTCCAGAGTTATAAAAAGGGCAGGGAAGATCATCACTGGACCCTTCACATCCAGGCCACCATCTTTTTGAACTATTACCGTTGGCCAAGCATTATAGATTAATACACACCAAAACAAAATAAGAACAGTTTTCCACAGGCCATCAAGTTCATAAATGGTTAACTCATCTTATTAGGGTGGGGTATTCTTTTTCCCCAAGCCCCCAAGGATTCTGCAGTATTGTTTACATCTTGTTAATACTTGTTTCTTTCAGAGTTTATTTCAGAATTTCTTGCACTGAGTTGAACTTTGCACCTTGTATGTATATGTATATTTACATTTTTTTGTCTTGTTCTTAGTAGTTGCAGGTATGTTGTTTGTCTGGTTCTTAATAGTTGTTTGTGTGTCGTTTATGTAATTCATACCTGTAGAGTCACTGAAACCAGAGTCAAATTCCTTGTATGTGTGCATACTTGGTTAATAAATGTGATTCTGATTCTGATTCTGGTGTGTGTCAGCTATGGGAGTCATGATAACTGCCAGGGTAGTCAGCACACACATTCAAGATAATCCCCAGGACATTGCACGTGACTTGGCAGTTAATGGAGTGGTATCTCTTGTAGTTAATCACCCTGCTCACTAGGTGGTGTCTTGATGTGTATATGAGTACAATCCATGCACCCAGCACTTCAGGGTAGTGCACTACATGGTAGAACTGTTGCATATTGCTGGCCCTCTCCTCAACAGAAGGCTCACTGGCATGTATGAGCATAGCATCCAGAAACTGGTAGAGGATCCTGGATGCTGTTACCTGTGACACACCCATCATGTCCCCAGTTGGTCTTTTAAAAGTACCTATAGCTATTATTCTAAGGGCTACAAAACAAAACCTTAGTTTCCACTGGGATGGGTTCCCCCATGGTTGGCTCTGACTCTGAGTTAAGGGCAGCAGATTTCACAGAGTTATTGTAATGTGTCCCTGTCAACTCTGTAGTACTCCACAATCTCCAACTCATGTAGCACCTGAAAGGTTACCCTGGGCCTGAACACTCTTCTCCTTATCAGCCTAGGCCTACTGTTAGCAGCACCAGCAGCACTGGCTTCATCCTGTAGCACATACATATGTAGAATAGCTGCAGCATTATCTCAGTTAAAATTTCCAACTCTCTGCTTCAATGGTATTGAAGTATTGAGGGAAAATAGGCTACATGAATACTTTATACATTTGTTGAATAGGTACACTGTGTGGGATTGGCTAAGATGCAATTCACCTGCTTATGCTGTAATTGGCATGAATTTAACACAATTGCTGAGTGCTCATTAGTACGCGATGTGCCCCTTCATGCTGCTCTGCGCACTGTCGCATACAATTGCTGAGTGCTCATTAGTACGCGATGTGCCCCTTCATGCTGCTCTGCGCACTGTCGCATACAATTGCTGAGTGCTCATTAGTACGCTATGTGCCCCTTCATGCTGCTCTGCGCACTGTCGCATACAATTGCTGAGTGCTCATTAGTACGCTATGTGCCCCTTCATGCTGCTCTGCGCACTGTCGCATAAATAAGGTAAGCATAAGCAAAATTCATATTGTTATCTCTGTTTTCTTGATGTTGTGTAAACATGGAACATAAAATGTGAAGAAAAGCTTGTACATCCTCTACTCAAACACAGGAACATCGAGACTATAGCCCTACACATACATGTGTTGCCACATGAATAGTTACATTGCATAACAAGCACACTAAAACAAGCTTTTTATTGCTCCTTTTCCCATGGGGTACAGTAAGCACACCAACATGCAAACATATTTAAAAAAAAAAAAAAAGGGAAGCTGACAAACATCCTGATGTCATCACTCACTTGACATCCATTGGAAACAAGAACACTGTGTAGATGCCTACATGATGCAATGTGATCATCCCAACAGTGTTAATTTCTTTTTGTGATTCAACAAATATACTGTGTTTTGGCCTCATTTTGCATAATGACCATGCTGACAACCTGGAATCTACATGGTTGGTAGCCACGTAAGCAGGGAAACTGCACAGGAGCACAATGTTGTAAATACAAGGCAGGGTATTACTTTGCCTAAATACATGATACATACTACATAATGGTTACAGTACATTACAATACTCTGTCTCATGCGTTTTGAACATTTTAGCAGCCTGCATTATGTACAAGTTTATTCTTCATTTGAGGATGGGGGACCAAAGGTGCATTTATGTCATGGCATTTAGTGACATTTTTTTTGAGAGAATGATATTCTGGCATCCACAGTGTGTACTTAGCCCATAATATGTGTGGTTTACCTGTTAGGGTGAGCTTGGTCAATATTTCAGGACTTTTACTTGCCCTTGTTTTTGTGTAGACTCCTCTACTTGAAAATTGTCCGAGTACACTGCCGACACATACATGAAATCTACACGGTTTTATTATAGGTTGTTGGATCACTCAATCATGTTGATTTGCTTAATTAGCATACATTTCAGCTACTTATGCTGAAATTTGCATTCCATGAAAGTTTCCATATTTGCACGTGAGTGCGTGTGATCACGTGCTGCCACACAGAGTTTACTGAATATAAAACTTGCTGTGCCCATGTCCTTATCACTCCATGACATGTACAGTTAACAAATCCTGCTGTGGAACACCAGTTCAGTTGCTTATTTTGTCTTTCATAAAATTAATGAGTTGTTTCCTGTTTCTCTGGTACAGGAGAAGGTCTCATTTTTCTGTGTGTTCTTCTGTCACCTTGGTTATTGTTGGCAGGATACTAGAAGAGTTTTTGAAGACTGTGGATCATTAGTCTGAACATTTTGATGTTGTGGCTTAATGTAATATGTTTGATGTCTAACTACTAGAGGCCTCTGCTGTAAATGAGCTTTATTTATTCAGATCATAGCTTTCAACCTTTTGGAGCAAGAAATCTGGACAAAGCCATAAAAAATGAGTGGACAAAAGCAAAAAATAGGGACAATTTTAAGTACTGCTCTTACAAACATAGAAGGTTGACAGAATGAGAAGTTTTGCATTAGTACAAATTTTATAAAGCATATGAAGTCTAAAACTCAAATACCTGTCATTTTCTGACATTAGTCCTCAATGATTTGCCAGAAAACCACAATTTTTGGAGAGACAGACCAGATATGCATGCAAAAATGTGGACATTCTGTGAAAATGTGGACAGTTGAGAGGTATGATTCAGACATGTTTGGTTAACAAATGTAAACTAAATAAATATAGATAAACTTGCATAAATCATGGGCCAGAAATGAGGCTGTGTGCTGCCAGCTTCTTCACCTTGATTTACAAACATTACCACAGTGTATAGGGTAATCAGGCTACATACCATCACATCCTGGTACTTTCTGTGTGCTAAGGTTCAATCTCTTAAAGAGAAACATTATAATAGGGAGCATGCATCTACCCCACTGCTCTTGAAGATCATTCACCTATTCCACCACCCTGTGACAAACTGCATACACAAAAGAATTGTGCAGTTATCCTGCTGCCCTGTATCAGAGTACCTATACATGAGGAAAATACAGCCATCTCAGTCTGCTGTGTTAGAGTTACCTATACATAGAGTACATCCAGCTCATTGTCATCTGTCAAGGTGTATATACATACGGAGAGTACACCCACCTCAATGTGCTGTGGCAGAGTGCCTAGAAACAGAGAGGGTACTCCCACAAAGGGAGTAAGACCACCTATACTTGGGGACTGAGAACTTACCTAACAGCTCTGTATTAGATGGCGTATACATGGGGAGAATACACCAATCCCATAGTGCTATTTCAGTGTACCTATATATGGGGACAGAGCACCCATCTCACTGTACTGTGTCAGAAGGTCTATACAAAAGGACAGCCCATCTCACACCTGTGTGTCAGATAGCCTATACATGGGGAGAGTGCACCGATCCCAGTGCCCTTTAGCAGAGTTCCTATACAGCAGGAGAGTGCACCCCTTTCTCTTTTCTGTGTTGGAAACCTTTACAGGTGGAAAAAAAGTAAATCCCACTACATTTTGTCAGAATGCCTATACACTGGGAGATTACAACCATCTCACAGCAAATGGGTCTGAGTGCATACAGATAGGGAGGATATACCCATCTCATAGTCCTGTATCATAAATAAGGTGAGTACACACATCTCATAGTGCTATATCACAGTACCTGTTCATAAGGTGACTACACTCATCTCACAGCAATGGGTCTAAGTGCTATACATGGAGAGAATATACCCATCTCATAGTGCTGTATCATACATAAAGTGAGTACAACCATCTCATGCTGTATCACAGAAGCTCTGCATAAGGTGAGTTCACCATCTTATAGTGCTGTATCATACGTAAGGTGAGTACACCCATCTCATAGTGCTGTATCACAGTACCTGGACATAAGGTGAGTACACCCATCTCATAGTACTGTATCACAGTACCTGTACATAAGATGAGTACACCAATCTGATAATGCTGTATCACAATACCTGTAAGTAAGGTGAGTACACCTAACTCATAGTGCTATATCACAGTACCTGTTCATAAGGTGACTACACTCATCTCACAGCAATGGGTCTAAGTGCTATACATGGAGAGAATATACTTATCTCATAGTGCTGTATCATACATAAAGTGAGTACAACCATCTCATGCTGTATCACAGTAGCTCTGCATAAGGTGAGTTCACCATCTCATAGTGCTGTATCATACGTAAGGTGAGTACACCCATCTCATAGTGCTGTATCACAGTACCTGGACATAAGGTGAGTACACCCATCTCATAGTACTGTATCACAGTACCTGTACATAAGATGAGTACACCAATCTGATAATGCTGTATCACAATACTTGTAAGTAAGACGAGTACACCCAACTCATAATGCTATATCACAGTACCTGTAGATAACGTAAGTTCACCAATCTCATAGCACTGCATCATACATAAAGTGAGTACACCCATCTCATAGTGCTGTATTGCAGTACCTGTACATAAGGTGAGTAAACCCATCTCATAGTTCAATACCACAGTACCTGTGAATAAGGTGAAGTCACCTATCTCATAGTGGTGTATTAAGGTCTACTTCACCCTGTCGAAGGCTGACAATATTGAAGCTGATATTGTTGGCACCAAAATATCGAAAGCGAAAGTCATCGTGCGTGTAAATGGAAATCTCCGTAAGAGGAGATTTCCGTTTACTGCAATGTAGTGCAATCTCGGAGTTGGTATAGTTAAGTAGCAGGGGGTGTGGGTGGTGCAGTGGGGCTTCCCCCCCCCTGCATAGAGCAATTTGTGTTGTGTTTGGGTGTTTTTTTTGTTTGTGTGTTCGATGTTCGGGGGTTTCGACATTTTCGTGTCGATTATTACGCTGTCGACAGTTTGAATTTTCGACAGCATAATATAAATGTGTGTATTACAGAACCTGTACATAAGGTGAGTACACCCATCTCATAGTGCTTTGTCATCGTACTTGAACATAGGTTGAGTACACCCATCTCATAGTGCTGTATCACAGTACCTGTACATAAGGTGAGTACACAACATCTCAAAACAATGGGTCTGCTGGCCTATACATAGGGAGAATACACCCAAATCATACTGCTGTATCATACATAAGGTGAGTACACCCATCTCATAGTGCTATATCACAATACCTGTGCATAAGTTGCATACACCCATCTCATAGTGCAGTATCATACATTTCGTGAGTACATCCATTTCATAGTGCTGTATCATACATAACGTGAGTAGACCCATTTTATAGTGCTGTATCAGGGTATCTGTACATAAGGTTAGTACACTGATCTCATAGTGCAGTGTTGCAGTACCTGTACATGGGTTGAGTACACCCATCTCATAGTTATGTGTCACAGTATCAGTCTATAAGGTGAGTACACACTTCTCATAGTGCTGTATCACACTACCTGTATATAAGATGAATATACCTATTTCATAGTGCTGTATCATACATATGGTAAATACACCCATTTCATATTACTGTATCATACGTGAGGTGAGTACACCCACCTCATAATGCTTTATCACAGTACCTGTACATAAGGTGAGTATGCCCATCTCATAATGCTGTATCACAGTACCTGTGAATAAGGTGAGTAACATGCATTTCATAGTGCTATATCACAGTATCTGTACATAAGGTAAGTACACCGTTCTCATACTGCTGTGTCATACATATGGTGAGTACACACATTTCATAGTGCTGTATCACAGTACATGTACATAAGGTGATTACACCCATCTCATAGTGCTGTATCGCAGTACCTGTACAAAAGGTGAGTACACCCCACCTCATAGTGCTGTATCACAGTATTAGTACATAAGGTGAGTATAGCCATCTCATACTGCTGTACCATACATAATTTGACTACATCCATCCCATACTGCTGTGTCACAGCACTTGAACATAGGTTGAGTACACCCATCTCATAGTGCTGTACCACAATACCTGTACATAAGATGGGTACACACATCTCAAATCAATGGGTCTGCAGGGCTATACATAGGGAGAATACACCCATCTCATACTGCTGTATCATACATAAGGTGAGTACCTTTACATATGGTGAATACACCCATCACATAGCACTGTATCACAGTACCTGTAAATACAGTGAGTACGCCCATTTCATAGCACTGTATCACAGTAGCTGTACATAAGGTGAGTACACCCATCTGATAATGCTGTATCACAGTACTTGTACCTAAGGTGAGTACAACCACCTCATAATACTCTATCATACATAGTGCAGTATCACATTACCCGTGAATAAGTTGAGTACGCCCATCTCATAGTGCTGTTTCGCAGTACCTGTACATAAGGTGAGTACACACATCTCATACTGCTGTATCACAGCATCAGTACATAAGGTGACAACACGCATCTCATAATGCTGTATCACACGACTTGTGCAAAAGGCGAGCATACACATCTCACAGCAGTGAGTATGAGTGCTATACATAGGGTGACCACAACAATCTCATACTTCTGTATTATACATGCGGTGAGTATAACCATCTCATAGTACTGTATCACAGTACCTGCGCATAAGTGAGTACACCCATCTGATAGTGCTGTATCACAGCACCTGTACATAAGGTGAGTAGACCTATTTCATAGTGCTGTATCACAGTACTTGTACATAAGATGAGTACACTCATCTGATAATGCTGTATCACAGTACCTGTACATAAGGTGAGTACACCCATCTCAAAGTGGTGTATCACAGTACCTGTAAATAAGGTGAGCACACCCATCTCATAGTGCTGTATCACAGTACTTGTACATCAGGTGAGTACAACCATCTCATAGTGCTGTATCACTTTACCTGTATATAAGGTGAGTCCACTCATCTCATAGTACTGTATCACAGTACCTGTAGATAAGGTGAGTACACCAATCTCATAGTGCTGTATAACACTACCTGTGCACAAAGTGAGTACACTCATATTATAGTGCTGTATCACAGCACCTGAACATGAAACTGAGTCCCTGTACACAGGGAGAGTACACCCATCTCATAGTGCTGTATCATACATAAGGTGAATATACCCATGTCATAGTACTGCATCACAGTACCTGTACATAAGATGAATACACCAATCTGATAATGTTGTATCACATTACCTGTATGTAAGGTAAGTACACCCAACTCATAATGCTGTACCAAAGTACCTGTACATAAGGTGAGTTCACCATTCTCATAATACTGCATCATACATAAGGTGAATACACCCATCTCATAGTGCAGTATCACAGTACCTATGAATAAGATACTATATCTTTGCATTTTTGCTCACTGTCTGTGTCACAAGTGTTTATTGTAAATGTTTAATTTCTATAACCTTGCTTTAATCTGTGGAGCTTTTCTCCCCGGGCCTCCACTGAAAATGGACATTTATCCAGCTGGACTAGCCCGGTCAACAAATGTAAAATAAAATAAATAAAATAAATAAGGTAAGTACACCCATCTCATAGTGCTGTATTACAGTACCTGTACATAAGGTGAGTACACCCATCTCATAGTGCAGTACCATAGCACCTGTGAATAAGTTGAGGTCACCCATCTCTTAATGGTGTATCATCGTACCTGTACATAATATGAGTACTCCCATCTCACAGTGCTGTATCACAGTACATGTACATAAGGTGAGTACACACATCTCATACTGCTGTAGTGCAGTATCGGTACATATGGTGAGTAGAGTCATCTCATAGTGCTGTATCACACAATATGTGCAAAAGGTGAGCATACCCATCTCACAGCAGTGAGTCTGAATGCCTATACGTAGGGTGAACAAAACAATATCATACTTCTGTATTATACATAAGGTGAGTACATCCATCTCATAGTGGTATATCACAGTACAATGCTGTATCACAGTACCTGTACATAAGGTGAGCACACCCAACTCATAATGCTGTATCACAGTATCTGTACATTAGGTGAGTACACCCATCTCATAGTGCTGCATCACTGTACCTGTACATAAGGTGAGTCCACTCATCTCATAGTGCGGTATCACAATACCTGTAGATAAGGTGAGTACACCCTTCTGTTAATGCTGTATCCCAGTACCTGTACATAAGGGTAGTACACCAATCTCATAGTACTTTATAACGCTACCTGTGCATAAAGTGAGTACACTCATATCATAGTGCTGTATCACAGCACCTGAACATAAGGAGAGTATATCCATCTCACAGCAATGAGACTGAGTGCCTATAGATAGGGAGAGTACACCCATCTCATAGTGCTGTATCATACATAAGGTGAGTACACCCATCTCATAGTGCTGTATCACAGTACCTGTACATAAGGTGAATACACCCATCACATAGTACTGTATCACAGTACCTATACATAAGATGTGTACACTAATCTGATAATGCTGTTTCACAATACCTGTACGTAAGGTGAGTACATCCAACTCATAATGCTGTATCACAGTACCTGTAGATAAGGTGAGGTCACCCATCTCATAGTGATGTATCACAGTACCTGTACATAAGGTGAGTACCCATCTCATAGTGTTGTGTCACAGTACTTGAGCATAGGTTGAGTACACCCATCTCATAGTGCTGTATCACAGAACCTGTATATAAGGTGAGTGCATACATCTCAAGCCAATGGGTATGTGGGCCTATACATAGGGAGAATACACACATCTCATACTGCTGTGATATACATAAGGTGAATACACCCATTTCATAGTGCTGTATCAAAGTACCTGTACATAAGCTGAATACACCCATCTCATAGTGCCGTATCATGCATATTGTGAGTACATCCATTTCATAGTGCTGTATCACACATAAGGTGAGTACACCCATTTCATAGTGCTGTATCAGGGTATCTGTACATAAGATTAGTAAACTCATCTCATAGTGCTGTGTCACAGTACCTGTACATGGTTTGAGTACACCCATCTCATAGTGCTGTGTCACAGTACCAGTCGATAATGTGAGTACACACATTTTAGACTGCTGTATCACAATACTTGTAGATATGGTGAGTACACCCATCTCATAGTGCTGTATCACATGACGTGTGCCAAAGGCGAGCATACCCACCTCACAGCAGTGATTCTGAGTGTTATACATAGGATGAACACAACAGTATCATGCTTCTGTATTATACATAAGGTGAGTGGACCCATTTCATAGTGCTGTAGCACAGTACTTGTACATAAGGTGAGTATACTCATCTGTTAACGCTGTATCACAGTACCTGTACATAAGGTGAGTGCACTCATCTCTAAGTTGTGCATCAGAGTACCTGTAAATAAGGTGAGCACACCCATCTCATAGTGCTGTATCACAGTACCTGTATGTCAGGTGAGTACAACCATCTCATAGTGCTGTAACATTGTACCTGTACATAAGGTGAGTCCACACATCTCATAGTACTGTATCACAGTACCTGTAGATAAGGTGAGTACACCCATCTGATAATGCTGTATCCCAGTACCTGTACATAAGGTTAGTACACCAGTCTCATAGTGCTGTATAACACTACCTGTGCATAAAGTGAGTACACTCATATCATAGTGCTGTATTACAGCACCTGAACATAAGGTGAGTATATCCATCTCACAGCAATGAGACTGAGTGCCTATAGATTTATTTATTTTATTTATTTATTTTACATTTATTGACTGGGATCATCCGACTGGATACATGTCCATTTTCAGCGGAGGCCTGGGGAGAAAAGCTCCACAATGACAGAAGGTTACATACATGTTACAATATTACATTTAGTAGTGCAATTAAGGAGAAAGATATACAGTATATATCGTAACAAAAACAGTCTAGCAATAGCTATCACAAAAAATACAACAGTTCCTATACAAATTTTATAAAGCATGTTAGGTTAAAGGACAATAGCAGCCTTTGAGCTTGAATACTGTACAATGTTCTGGTTTAATGTTAAAGGTTCCTACCCTAGGTTGTCTTTTTAACAGAGGTTTAAGGGTTACAGATATGGTCAGAGATTGGACAAGGAAAAATTGTGTTCGGTCTTTTGAAGATAAAAGTTAAGTTGTTAAGCTAGGATAAGTATGGGGAGAAAAGAGATCTAGGTTAAGTGAGGAGAGCTAATCTGGGTTAGAGCATTGGCAAAGCCAATGTGACTTAAAATGGAGTTTTAGTTTCTTTTTGAATTGGTCCAGGGAGGTAGTAAGAGTGAGGTTACAGGGGAGGGAGTTCCATATTTTTCCAATGGCATTGGCAAACAAAGAGTCACCCCCTGAGTTATAGGATTTGATTGTTTGGACAAGTTGCCTATTTGATGAGCGAAGACAGCTTAGATTGGAATAAGGAAGAATTAAAATTTTCAGTGCAGGAGTGTTATCAGGTTGTTTGAGAATTTTAAAAGCTTCTATGATTTGGTTCATCTGGAGAAGGTTAGGTAGTTCTATCCAGCCTAGGTTTTTTAGGTTAGTGCAGTGGTGAGTTCTATAGGGCATACCAGTTGCAAATCTGGCAATATGATTATAGCAAGATGTGAGTTTGTTTAGGTCAGATTTGTTAAGGTTAGTAAGCATGGGAGAGGTGTAGAGAAGGGTAGAGAGAAGATGTGAGCAGGAAATGGCCACTTTGGCAATTGGAGTTAGGAAAGTTTTAATCCTGTACAAAGACCCGAGTTTCTTGTTTACTGTTTTGATGGTATGGTTAATGTGCATGTCGAATCTAAGTTTATTGTCTATGGTAACTCCTAATAGTTTAGTATAGGAGTCTGGGGTGATGATAGTCCCATTGCTGGATTGTATGGTAAAGGATGTGGGAGAGGGTTTATGGGTTGGATGGAAGAGTAGTAGTTTGGTTTTGTTTGGGTTCAAGATCAAATGGCGCCCTGATAGCCAATTTTCTACTGTAATAAAAATGTGCTGGGTTGTAGATGGACCTGGGGAAGTATCAGAACATACTAGTGTAGAGTCATCTGCATATTGAATACAAGAGGCCTCAGGGATGACTGTATAGAGGTCATTGATAAAGACTGAAAAGAGAAGAGGTCCTAATATAGAGCCTTGAGGAACCCCTATGGTATTAGGTAATAGGCGCGAGAGCTTATTCTGCCAGAGTACTGCTTGTTGCCTATCAGACAGGTAGGCATGAAACCAGTTTATGGCTTGGTTGTCTAAGTTCAGGGTTTTCAGAGTGTGGAGTAGTAGCTGGTGTTCAACCATATTGAAGGCTTTAGACAGGTCCAAAAAGAGAGCCGAGGATATTCTTTTGTCATTCCAGTTATGGTTAATAGTGTCGGTAAAAGAGAGGAGGGCAGTGGTTGTGCTATGGTGAGGTCTGAATCCATGTTGTGAGTTGGCTAGTAGATTATTCTGCGTAAGATAGTGTAGAAGTTGTTTTTGTACACATTTTTTCATGATTTTGGCAAGTGGTGACAATATGGCTATTGGCCTGTAGTTTGAAAGTTCTGTGGATGAGCTCCCTTTATGGAGTGGTATAACATAGGATATTTTCCATATTGAGGAGATTGTGGACTCGGTTATGGTCCGATTAATTAGGATTGAGACGGGATATGCTATGACATCTGTGGCTTTTTGCAGATATTCGGCTGGGAGAAGATCTGCAGAAAGGGTAGTTGGCTTTAGCTTTTTCAATAAGGATCGGATGAGGGAAGTGGAGACAGGTTGGAGGTTAAGGGAGATGAGTGACTTAGATATGGGATCTGTTATTGAGGTCCTGCTAGCCGATAGTTGGTTGGCTAAGGATTGAATAGTCTATGTAAAGTAATTATTAAAAGTATTTGCTACATCTACTGGGCTTTTATCACTTAATGTTCCTGGGGTTGGAGTGTTGGATTTACCTGGTTGGAGAAGATTATTTAAGCCCACCCAGAACATTTGAGGATTGTTTTGATGCTTATATTGCAGTTGGCAGTAGTAATCTTTTTTGTCATTTATAATGGCCTTTTTAGTCTCATACCTTAGCTGTTGGAATTGAATGTGGTCTAGGGGTGACTTTGTTGTACGCCATTTGTCCTATGCTTTGTTTCTGAGTTTGATTTTTGATATGGAGTCTTTTGTTAGCCAAGGTGCTATTTGTGCTTTAATTCTGATTGACCTTTTTGGAGCATGAGAATCTAGTATGCTTAGGAATGTGGAGTTAAAATTTGTTACAGCATCATCTAGGGGAAGATACTTTAGCATTCACCAATTACAAGATTTAAGTTCCATTTGAAATTTTGTGAGGTCGAACATTTTCTTATTCCTGACTTACCTGTAAATGGGCAGTTTAGAGATTTCTATTTTGTCTTATCTTATGTATGTGATGAGGTGATCACTGAGGTCATTGGGAATGGTCCCAGATGTGTACATGTGGGAATGAGTATTAATGAGTATCCAATCAAGGATACACTCTTTTTGGTTGGAATTACCTATTCTGGTGGATGAGGATATAGTCTGAGAGAATCCATGGAGGTTTATATGATTGGGGTTGGAATCTGATAGGCATAGGTTCCAATCAATATTGACATCACCCAACACTATAGTTTCTTGAGGGCAGTTGTTAGCTAACCAACTTAGAGTATTCTCCAGTGTGTCAGAGTTATTCCCAGGGGGGATGTAGATCCCAATTAGATTTAAGCTTTTTTGTTTGTTGAGTTGTAGTTTTAGAGACAGTATTTCAGCATTGGAGGTCTTGGGTGGTTGAGTAGGGTTTAGTGTGACATTGAGTGTGTTTTTGTAAAATACGGCAATCCCACCTCCCTTTATCTTTGTACGATCAGCCCTAAATGTATTATAACCAGGTAGAAGGATCTTATTATCTTTAGTTGAAGGTTTAAGCCAGGTTTCTGTTAGACATATTATGTCAGGAAGGTGAGTAGCTAAGAGGGCATGTAGGTTGTGGGAGAGTACACCCATCTCATAGTGCTGTATCATATGTAAGGTGAGTACACCCATCTCATAGTGCTGTATCATACGTAAGGTGAGTACACCCATCTCATAGTGCTGTATCATATGTAAGGTGAGTACACCCATCTCATAGTGCTGTATCATACGTAAGGTGAGAACACCCATCTCATAGTGCTGTATCATACGTAAGGTGAGTACACCCATCTCATAGTGCTGTATCATACGTAAGGTGAGTACACCCATCTCATAGTGCTGTATCACAGTACCTGTACATAAAGTAAGTACACCCATCTCATAGTACTGTATCACAGTACCTGTACATAAGATGAGTACACTAATCTGATAATGCTGTTTCACAATACCTATAAGTAAGGTGAGTACATCCAACTCATAATGCTGTATCACAGAACGTGTACATAATGTGAGTTCACCAATCTCAAAGCACTGCATCATACATAAGGTGAGTATACCCATCTCATAGTGCAGTACCACAGTACTTGTAGATAAGGTGAGGTCATCCATCTTATAGTGATGTATCACAGTACCTGTACATAAGGTGTGTACCCATCTCATAGTGTTGTGTCACAGTACTTGAACATAGGTTGAGTACACCCATCTCATAGTGCTGTATCATTGTACCTGTACATAAGGTGAGTCCACACATCTCATAGTACTGTATCACAGTACCTGTAGATAAGGTGAGTCCACTCATCTGATAATGCCGTATCATAGTACCTGTACATAAGGTGAGTACACCAATCTCATAGTGCTGCATAACACTACCTGTGCACAAAGTGAGTACACTCATATCATAGTGCTGTATCACAGCACCTGAACATAAGGTGAGTATATTCATCTCACAACAATGGGACTGAGTGTCTGTACATAGGGAGAGTAAACCCATCGCATAGTGCTGCATCATACATAAGGTGAATACACCCATCTCATAGTACTTCATCACACTACCTGTACATAAGATGAGTACACCAATCTTATAATGCTGTATGACATTACCTGTATGTAAGGTGAGTACACCCAACTCATACTGCTGTATCACAGTACCTGTACATAAGGTGAGTACACCATTCTCATTACACTGCATCATACATGAGGTGAGTACACCCATCTCATAGTTCAGTATCACAGTACCTATGAATAAGGTGAGTACACCCATCTCATAGTACTGTGTTACAGTACCTGTACATAAGGTGAATACACCCATCTCATAGTGCAGTACCATAACACCTGTGAATAAGGTGAGGTCACCCATCTCTTAGTGGTGCATCATAGTACCTGTACATAAGGTGAGTACATCCATCTCGTAGTGCTGTGTCACAGTACTTTAACATAGATTGAGTACACCCATCTCATAGTGTTGTATCACAGTACCTGTATATAAGGTGAGTACGCATATCTCATAGTGCTTTGCATGATCTATGCAAAAGGTGAGCATACCCATCTCACAGCAGTGAGTCTGAGAGCCTACACCTAGATTGAACAAAACAATCTCATACGTCTGTATTATACATAAGGTGAGTAAATCCATCTCATAGTGGTGTATCACAGTAGCTGCGCATAAGGGAGTGCACCCATCTGATAATGCTGTATCACAGTACCTGTAGGTTCATAGGTTCATAGGTTCATAGGTTTATACTAGGCTATCTGCCCTAAGGCATTTATAAGCCTAGCCCAAAGTTTTGTGGCTTATGCCACCCCTTATATGAAAAAATACTGTGCCCATTAGTTTGTTGTGCCTCTGTCCAGCAGTGACACAGAGATGATTCCCGGGGTAAACCTACGATCTCCCATCCACAGGTCAAGATTTCTCTTGAACAGAGCCAGCGAGGTGCTCTGCCTCACATGGACCGGGATTTTATTCCACAGCATAGGGAGTCTTTGAGTGATAAATCTATCCCTCCAGCACGTCCTATTTATATCCGTGCTAAGGTTTAAGTCGCTTGCTCTAGTGGTTTTGGTGGATTTGGATTTTTTGAGGTGGAGCATGTCCATTAATTCCGGGTTGGACATGGCCTTGTATGTTAGGCACATGTCACCTCTGAGCAGACGGTATGCGACTGAATAGAGCTGGAGTTTCTTCAATCTGGCAGCATATGACAGATTTTGGAGTCCCTTTATCCTTTTGGTGAGGAACTTTTGGGGTCTCTCCAATTGCTGCAGATATCGGGTGAGATACATCCCGAATGGGGCATTGTACTCAATCATTGGTCTGATAAGTGAAGAGTACAGGGGAACAATGACCTCACTAGATCTGGATGTGAATCCCTTCATGATCAGGTGGGCAATGTAGAAGGTCTTTCTAACCACTTTAGCAACGTGAGTGTCAAAAGAAAGGCCACTGTCAACCTGGGTCCCCAGGTCCCTGATAACCTCTTCTGTGCTTAGGGGATTTTCGCCTATATGGTAGCTTGGGGTTACCTTGTTTTTCCCAAAGGGTATGACTATACATTTTTTGGCGTTTAACTTCAGGCCATGGCCCTGGCACCAGCTATCTGTTTCCGTGAGTCCCTTCTGAAGGATATCCGTGTCCGATGCACTTTCCACTATGGCGCCCAGTTTGCAGTTGTCTGCAAACTTTGTCAGCCAAAGTCCTCTCATGTTGGCCTATACTTCTGAGAAGTAGATGCTGAACAATAGGGGGCCAAGGACCGAGCCCTGTGGGACAGCACTTGTGACCAGCTTGGAGTCTGACATAGCGCCAGCAACTCTAACCCTGTGGGTTCTGTCCTTAAGCCAGTTTGCAACCCATCTTGTGACATATGGGTTTACATTTAAGCTGGTAAGTTTTTCTACAATACCCAAGTGGGGTATTGTGTCGAAAGCCTTTGCAAGGTCAAGGTAGGCTGTATGGACTGCCTTTCCCTCATCAATGGCCTTGGTGACTGTTTTGAAGAAGTCGACCAAATTCAAAAGGCATGATCTGCCCTTGACGAAGCCAAACTGGGTCGGGTCCAATGTCTGCAAGTCCCCTATATCTTTGTTTATGAGCTCCATTATGATCCTCTCCATACATAAAGTGAGTACCCCCATCTCATAGTGCTGTTTCACAGTACCTGTACATCAGGTGAGTACACCCATCTAATAGTGCTGTATCACTGTACCTGTACATAAGGTGAGTCCATCCATCTGGTAATGCTGTATAACAGTACCTGTACATAAGGTGAATATACCCATCTCATAGTAGTGTATCACAGTACCTGTAAGTAAAGCGAGCACACCCTTCTCATAGTGCTGTATCACAGTACCTGCACATCAGGTGATTACACCCAACTCATAGTGCTGTATCACTGTACCTGTACATAAGGTGAGTACACCTATTTAATAATGCTGTATCACAGTACCTGTACATAAGGTGAGATCACCCAATTCATTAATGCTGTATCACAGTACCTGTACATAAGGTGAGTACACCCATCTCATAGTAGTGTATCATATATAAGGTGAGTACACCCATCTCATAGTGCTGTATCACTGTACCGGTACATAAGGTGAATCCACCCATTTCTTAGCGCTGTATCACTGTACCTGTAGATAAAGTGAGTGCACCCATCTCATCCATCTCATAGTGCTGTATAACACTACCTGCACATAAAGTGAGTACACTCATATCATAGTGCTGTATCACAGCACCTTAACATAAGGTGAGTATATCCATCTGACAGCAATGAGACTGAGTGCCTATAGATAGGGAAAGTACACCCATCTTATAGTGCTGTATCATAGATAAAGTGAGTACAACCATCTCATAGTGCTGCATCACAGTAGCTGTGAATAAGGTGAGTTCACCCATCTCATAGTGCTGTATCATATGTAAGCTGAGAACACCCATCTCATTGTGCTGTATCACAGTACCTGCACATAAGATGAGTACACTAATCTGATAATGCTGTATAACAATACCTGTACGTAAGGTGAGTACACCCAACACAAAGCTGTATCACAGTAGCATCATACATAAGGTGAGTACACCCATCTCATAGTATAGTACCACAGTAACTGTGGATAAGGTGAGGTCACCCATCTCATAGTGGTGTATCACAGTACCTGTACATAAGGTGAGTACCCAACTCATAGTACTCACAGTACTTGAACACAGGTTGAGTACTCCCATCTCATAGTGCTGTATCACAGTACCTGTACATTAGGTGAGTGCACACCTCTCAAGCCAATAGGTCTGTGGGCCTATACATAGGGAGAATACACCCATCTCATACTGCTGTATCATATATAAAGTGCACACCAATTTCATAGTGCTGTATCAGGGTATCTGTACATAAGATTACTAAACTCATGTCATAGTCCTGTGTCACAGTACCTGTACATGGGTTGTATACATCCATCTCATAGTGATGTGTCACAGAACCAGTTGATAAGGTGAGTGCACCCATATGATAGTGCTGTATCACAGTACCTGTACATAAGGTGAGTACACACATTTCATACTGCTGTATCACAGTACTTGTAAGTAAGGTGAGTACACCCATTTGATAATGCTGTATCACAGTACTTGTACATAAGACGGGTACACCCATCTCATAGTGATGTATTATAGTAATAAGTAAGGTGAGCACACCTATGTCATAGTGCTGTATCAAAGTACCCATAAATCAGGTGAGTCCACCCATCTCTTAGTGCTGTATCACTGTACCTATAGATAAGGTGAGTCCACCCATCTCATAGTGCTGTATCACAATACCTGTACATGAGGTTAGTACACCAATCTCATAGTGCTGTATAACACTACCTGTGCATAAAGTGAGTACACTCACATCATAGTGCTGTATCACAGAACCTTAACATAAGGTGAGTATATCCATCTGACAGCAATGAGACTGAGTGCCTACAGATAAGGAGAGTACACTCATCTCATAGTGCTGTGTCATACATAAAGTGAGTACAACCATCTCATAGTGCTGCATCACAGTAGCTGTGAATAAGGTGAGTTCACCCATCTCATAGTGCTTTTTACATACATAAGGTGAGGACACCCATCACATAGTGCAGTATCACAGTACCTGTGAATAAGGTAAGTACACCCTTCTCATACTGCTGTAGCATACATAAGGTGAGTACACCCATCTCGTAGTGCTGTGTCACACTACCTGTGCAAAAGGTGAGCATACCCATCTCACAGCAATGGGTCTGAGTGGCTATACATAGGGTGAACGCAGCAATCTCATTGTTCTATATTATACATAAGGTGAGTACACCCATCTCATAGTTCTGTATCACAGTACCTGTGTAAAAGATGAGTACACGCATCTCATACTGCTGTATCACAGTACCTGTAGATAAGGTGAGTACATCCATCTCACAGTATTGTACCGCACTACCTGTACATAAGGTGAGTACACCCATCTCATTGTGCTGTGTCACAGTACCTGTAAATAAGATGAGTATATTGATCTCACAGCACTGGAACTGAGTGCCTATACATAGTGAAAGTACACCCATCTCATAGTGCTTTATCATACATAAAGTGAGTACAACCATCTCATAGTGCTGTATCACAGTATCTGTGCATAAGGTGAGTACACCCATCCTCTAGTGCTGTATCATAAATAAGGTGAGTACACCCTTCTCATAGTGCTGTATCACAGTACCTGTACATAAGGTGAGTACACCCATCTCATAGCACTGTATCATAGTACCTGAGAGTAAGGTGAGTACACCCATCTCTTAATGCTGTCGTACAGTACCTGTACATAAGGTGAGTACACACAGCACATAGTGCAGTATCACAGTACCTGTGAATAAGGTGAACTCACCCATCTCATACTGCTGTATCACAGTTCCTGTACATAAGGTGTGTACACACATCTCATACTGCTGTATCACAGTATCAGTACATTTGGCGAGTAGACCCATCTCATAGTGCTGTATCACATGAATTGTGCAAAAGGTGAGCATGCCCATCTCACAGCAGTGAGTCTGAGAGCCTATACATAGGGTGAACACAACAATCTCATACTTATGTATTATACATAAGGTGAGTACATCCATCTCATAGTGGTGTATCACAGTACCTGTGCATAAGTGAGTACACCCATCTGATAATGCTGTATCACAGTACCTGTACATAATGTGAGTACACCCATCTCATAGTGCTGTATCACGGTACCTGTACGTCAGGTGAGTACACCCATCTAATAGTGCTGTATCACTGTACCTGTGCATAAAGTGAGTCCACCCATCTGGTAATGCTGTATTACAGTACCTGCACATCAGGTGAGTACACCCAACTGATAGTGCTGTATCACTGCGTACCTGTACATAAGATGAGATACCCAACTCACTAATGCTGTATTACAGTACCTGTACCTAAGGTGAGTACACCCATCTCATAGTAGTGTATCATACATAAGGTGAGTACACAGATCTCATACTGCTGTATCACCATATCAGTACATAAAGTGAGTACACCCATCTCATAGTGCTGTATTTTACAACATGTACAAAAGGTGAGCATACCCATCTCACAGCAGTGAGTCTGAGTGCTATACATAGGGTGAAGACAACAAACTCATACTTCTGTATTATACATAAGGTGAGTGCATCCATCTCATAGTGCTGTATCACAGTACCTATACATAAAATGAGTAGACCCATTTCATAGTGCTGTATCACAGTACTTGTACATAAGGTGAGTACACCCATCAGATAATGCTGTATCACAGTACCTGTACATAAGGTGAGTACACCCATCTCAAAGTTGTGTATCACAGCACCTGTAAATAAGGCAAGTATATCGATCTCACAGCACTGGAACTGAGTGCCTATACATAGTGAGAGTACACCCATCTCATAATGCTTTATCACACATAAAGTGAGTACACCCATCTGATAATGCTGTATCACAGTACCTGTACATAATGTGAGTACACCCATCTCATAGTGCTGTATCACGGTACCTGTATGTCAGGTGAGTACACCCATCTAATAGTGCTGTATCACTGTACCTGTGCATAAGGTGAGTCCACCCATCTGGTAATGCTGTATTACAGTACCTGCACATCAGGTGAGTACACCCAACTGATAGTGCTGTATCACTGCGTACCTGTACATAAGATGAGATACCCAACTCACTTATGCTGTATTACAGTACCTGTACCTAAGGTGAGTACACCCATCTCATAGTAGTGTATCATACATAAGGTGAGTACACAGATCTCATACTGCTGTATCACCATATAAGTACATAAAGTGAGTACACCCATCTCATAGTGCTGTATTTTACAACATGTACAAAAGGTGAGCATACCCATCTCACAGCAGTGAGTCTGAGTGCTATACATAGGGTGAAGACAACAAACTCATACGTCTGTATTATACATAACGTGAGTACATCCATCTCATAGTGCTGTATCACAGTACCTGTACATAAAATGAGTAGACCCATTTCATAGTGCTGTATCACAGTACTTGTACATAAGGTGAGTACACCCATCTGATAATGCTGTATCACAGTACCTGTACATAAGGTGAGTACACCCATCTCAAAGTGGTGTATCACAGCACCTGTAAATAAGGCAAGTATATCGATCTCACAGCACTGGAACTGAGTGCCTATACATAGTGAGAGTACACTATATCTCATAGTGCTTTATCACACATAATGTGAGTACAACCATCTCATAGTGCTGTATCACAGTACCTGTACATAAGGTGAGTACACCCATCTCAAAGTAGTGTATCACAATACCTGTAAATAAGGCTCACACACCCATCACATAGTGCTTTATCACAGTACCTGTACGTCAGGTGAGAACAACCATCTCATTGTGCTCTATCACTGTACCTGTACATATGGTGAGTCCACGCATCTTATAGTGCTGTATCACAGTACCTGTACATAAGGTGAGTTCACCAATCTCATAGTGCTGTATAACACTACCTGTGCACAAATTGAGTACACTCATATCATAATGCTGGATCACAGCACCTGAACATAAGGTGAGTCTACCCATCTCATAGTGCTGTATCATATGTAAGGTGAGTACACCCATCTCATAGTGCTGTATCACAGTACCTATACATAAGGTGAGTACACCCATCTCATAGTGCTGTATCACAGTACCTATACATAAGGTGAGTACACCCATCTCATAGTACTGTATCACAGTACCTGTACATAAGATGAGTACACTAATCTGATAATGCTGTATCACAATACCTGTAAGTTAGGTGAGTACACCCATTTCATAATGCTGTATTAGAGTACCTGTACATACGGTGAGTACACCCATCTAGTGCAGTACCATAGCATCTGTGAATAAAGTGAGGTCACCCATCTCTTATTGCTATATATAGGGTGAAGACAACAAACTCATACTTCTGTATTATACATAAGGTGAGTACATCCATCTCATAGTGCTGTATCACAGTACCTGTACATAAATGATTAGACCCATTTCATAGTGCTGTATCACAGTACTTGTACATAAGGTGAGTACACCCATCTGATAATGCTGTATCACAGTACCTGTACATAAGGTGAGTACACCCATTTCAAAGTGGTGTATCACAGTACCTGTAAATAAGGCGAGTATATCGATCTCACAGCACTGGAACTGAGTGCCTATACATAGTGAGAGTACACCCATCTCATAGTGCTTTATCATACATAAAGTGAGTACAACCATCTCATAGTGCTGTATCACAGTATCTGTGCATAAGGTGAGTACACCCATCCTCTAGTGCTGTTTCATAAATAAGGCGAGTACACCCATCTCACAGTGCTGTCATACAGTACCTGTACATAAGGTGAGTACACCCATCACATAGTGCAGTATCACAGTGCCTGTGAATAAGGTGAACTCACCCATCTCATACTGCTGTATCACAGTACCTGTACATAAGGTGAGTACACACATCTCATACTGCTGTATCACAGTATCAGTACATATGGCAAGTAGACTCATCTCATAGTGCTGTATCAGATGAATTGTGCAAAAGGTGAGCATACACATCTCACAGCAGTGAGTCTGAGAGCCTATACATAGGGTGAACACAACAATCTCATACCTCTGTATTATACATAAGGTGAGTACATCCATCTCATAGTGGTGTATCACAGTACCTGCGCATAAGTGAGTACACCCATCTGATAATGCTGTATCACATTACCTGTACTTAATGTGAGTACACCCAACTCATAATGCTGTGTCACAGTACCTGTACATAAGGTGAGTACACCCATCTCATAGTGCTGTATCACAGTACCTGTACGTCAGTTGAGTACACCCATTTAATAGTGCTGTATCACTGTACCTGTACATAAGGTGAGATCACCCAACTCACTAATGCTGTATTACAGTACCTGTACATAAGGTGAGTACACCCATCTCATAGTAGTGCATCATACATAAGGTGAGTACACCAATCTCATAGTGGTGTATCAGAGTAGCTGTAAGTAAAGCGAGCACACCCTTATCATAGTGCTGTATCACAGTACCTGCACATCAGGTGAGTACACCCAACTCACTAATGCTGTATTACAGTACCTGTACATAAGGTGAGTACACCCATCTCATAGTAGTGCATCATACATAAGGTGAGTACACCAATCTCATAGTGGTGTATCAGAGTAGCTGTAAGTAAAGCGAGCACACCCTTATCATAGTGCTGTATCACAGTACCTGCACATCAGGTGAGTACACCCAACTGATAGTGCTGTATCACTGTACCTGTACATAAGGTGAGTACACCCATTTGATAATGCTGTATCACAGTACCTGTACATAAGGTGAGATCACCCAACTCACTAATGCTGTATTACAGTGCCTGTACATAAGGTGAGTACACCCATCTCATAGTAGTGTATCATAAATAAGGTGAGTACACCAATCTCATAGTCCAGTATGACAGTACCCATGAATAAGGTAAGTACACCCATCTCATAGTGCTGTATTGCAGTACCTGTACATAAGGTGAGTACACAGATCTCATACTGCTATCCCTGTATCAGTACATAAAGTGAGTACACCCATCTTATAGTGCTGTATCACACAACGTGTGCAAAAGGTGAACATACCCATCTCACAGCAGTGAGTCTGAGTGCTATACATAGGGTGAAGACAACAAACTCATACTTCTGTATTATACATAAGGTGAGTACATCCATCTCATAGTGCTGTCTCACAGTACCTGTACATAAAATGATTAGACCCATTTCATAGTGCTGTATCACAGTACTTGTACATAAGGTGAGTACACCCATCTGACAAAGCTGTATCACAGTACTTGTACATAAGTTGAGTACACCCATCTCAAAGTGGTGTATCACAGTACCTGTAAATAAGGCGAGCACACCCATCTCATAGTGCTTTATTACAGTACCTTTACATTAGGTGAGTCCACCCATCTCATAGTACTGTATTACTGTACCTGTAGATAAGGTGAGTCCACCCATCTCATAGTGCTGTATCACAATACCTGCACATGAGGTTAGTACACCAATCTCATAGTGCTGTATAACACTACCTGTGCATAAAGTGAGAACACTCATATCATAGTGCTGTATCACAGAACCTTAACATAAGGTGAGTATATTCATCTGACAGCAATGAGACTGAGTACCTACAGATAGGGAGAGTACACCCATCTCATAGTGCTGTGTCATACATAAAGTGAGTACAACCATCTGATATTGCTGCATCACAGTAGCTGTGAATAAGGTGAGTTCATCCATCTCATAGTGCTGTATCATATGTAAGGTGAGTTCACCCATCTCATAGTGCTGTATCACAGTACCTAAACATAAGGTGAGTACACTAATCTGATAATGCTGTATCACAATACCTGTATGTTAGGTGAGTACACCCATTTCATAATGCTGTATTAGAGTACCTGTACATATGGTGAGTACACCCATCTATTAGTGCAGTACCATAGCATCTGTGAATAAAGTGAGGTCACCCATCTCTTAGTGGAGTATCATAGTACCTGTACATAAGGTGGGTACACCCATCTCATAGTGCTGTGTCACAGTACTTGAACATAGGTTGAGTAGACCCATCTCATAGTGCTGTATCACATGACCTGTGCACAAGGTGAGAATACCCATCTCACAACAGTGAGCCTCAGTGCCTATACATGGGGTGAACACAACAATCTCCTACTTCTGTATTATACATAAGGTGAGTACATCCATCTCATAGTGGTGTATCACAGTACCTCTGCATAAGTGAGTACACCCATCTGATAATGCTGTATCACGGTACCTGTACATAAGGTGAGTACACCCAACTCATAATGCTGCATCACAGTAGCTGTACATAAGGTGAGTACACCCATCTAATAGTGCTGTAACACTATACCTGTAGAAAAGTTGAGTTCACCCATCTCCTGGTGCTGTATCACAATACCTGTGCATGAGGTTAGTACACCAATCTCATAGTGCTGTGTAACACTACCTTTGCATAAAGTGAGTACACTCATATCATAGTGCTGTATCACAGCACCTGAACGTAAGGTGAGTATATCCATCTGACAGCAATGAGACTGAGTGCCTATAGATAGGGAGACTACACCCATCTCATAGTGCTGTATCATACATAAAGTGAGTATAACCATCTCATAGTGCTGAATCACAGTAGCTGTGAATAAGGTGAGTTCACCCATCTCATACTGCTGTATCATACGTAAGGTGAGAACACCCATCTCATAGTGCTGTATCACAGTACCTGTGAATAAGGTGAGTACGCCAATCTCATAGTGCTGTATCATAGTACCTGTGCATAAGGTGAATACACCCATCTTATAGTGCTGTATCACAGTACCTGCACATAAGGTGTGTACCCCCATCTCATACTGTTGTACTATACATAAGTTGAGTACACCCATCTCATTGTGCTGTGGCACACTACCTGTGTAAAAGACGAGCATTCCCATCTCACAGCAATGGGTCTGAGTGGCTATACATAGGGTGAACACAGCAATCTCATTATTCTATATTATACATAAGGTGAGTACACCCATCTCATAGTTCTGTATCACAGTACCTGTGTAAAAGATGAGTACACCCATCTCATACTGCTGTATCACAGTAACTGTAGATAAGGTGAGTACATCCATCTCACAGTATTGTACCACACTACCTGTACATAAGGTGAACACACCCATCTCATTGTGCTGTATCACAGTACCTGTAAATAAGATGAGTATAATGATCTCACAGCACTGGAACTGAGTGCCTATACATAGTGAGAGTACACCCATCTCATAGTGCTTTATCATACATAATGTGAGTACAACCATCTCATAGTGCTGTATCACAGTATCTGTGCATAAGGTGAGTACACCCATCCTCTAGTGCTGTATCATAAATAAGGTGAGTACACCCTTCTCATAGTGCTGTATCACAGTACCTGTACATAAGGTGAGTACACCCATCTCATAGCACTGTATCACAGTCCATCTCATATTGCTGTCGTACAGTACCTGTACATAAGGTGAGTACACCCATCACATAGTGCAGTATCACAGTACCTGTAAATAAGGTGAGTTACACCCATCTCATAGTTGTGTATCACAGTGCCTGTGCATAAGGTGAGTACAGTCATCTCATAGTGCTGTGTCACAGTACCTGTGTATAAAGTGAGTACACCCATCTCATAGTGCAGTATCACAGTACCTGTACGTAGGGTGACTACACCCATCTTGTAATGCTGCATCACAGTTCCTGTACATAAGGTGAGTACACCCAACTCACAATGCTATATCACAGTACCTGTACATATGGTGAGTACACTCAGCTCATAGTATTGTATCATACATAAGGTGAGTATACCCATCTCATAGTGCAGTATCACAGTACCTGTGAATAAGGTGAGTACACCCATCGTATAGTGCTGTATTACAGTCCTTGTACATAAGGTGAGTACACCCATCTCATAGTGCAGTATCAGAGTACCTGTACATAAGGTGAGTACACCCATCTCACATTACTGTGTCACAATACCTTTACATACGGTGAGTAGACCCATCTCATCGTGTTGTATCACAGTACCTGTACAAAAGTCGATACGCACATCTCTTAATGCTGTATCACAGTATATGTATATAAGGTGAATACACCCATCTCATAATGCTGTATCATAGTACCTGTACATTAAGTGAGTACACCCTTCTCATACTGCTGTATCACAATACCTGTGCATAAGGTGAGTACACCCATCTCATAGTGCTCTTTCACAGTAGCTGTGCATAAGGTGAATAGATGCATCTCATAGTGCTGTATCACAGTACCTGAACATAATCTGAGTACATCCATCTGATAATGCTGTGTTACAGTACCTGTACACCAGGTGATCACATGCATCTGATAGTGCTGTGCCACAGCACCTGTATATGAGGTGATGACACCCATCTCTTAGTGCTGTATTACAGTACTTGTACATAAGGTGAGTACACCTATCTCATAGTGCAGTATTACAGTACCTGTGAATAAGGTGAGTACACCCATCTCATAATGCTGTCCCACAGTAACTGTAGATAAGGTGAGTACACCCATCTCATAGCACTGTATCACAGTACCTGTACATAAGGTGAGTACACCCATCTCATAGCACTGTATCACAGTACCTGTACATAAGGTGAGTATACTCATCTCATAGTGCTGTGTCACAGTACCTGTGCATAAGATGAGTACACCCATCTCATAGTGCAGTATCACAGTACCTGTACATAAGGTGACTACACCCTTCGGATAATGCTGCATCACAGTTCCTGTACATAAGGTGAGCACACCCAACCCACAATGCTGTGTCACAGTACCAGTACATATGGTGAGTACACCCATCTCAAAGTACTGTCTCATACATAAAGTGAGTACACCCATCTCATAGTGCAGTATCACAGTACCTGTGAATAAGGTGAGTACACACATCTCATAGTGCTGTATTAGAGTACTTGGACATAAGGTGAGTACACCCATCTCATAGTGCAATATCAGAGAGGCTGTGAATAAGGTGAGTGCACCCATCTTATAGTGCTGTCTCACAGTACCTGTACCTAAGGTGAGTACACCCATCTCATAGTTTCTGTATCACAGTAACTGTCCATAAGGTGAGTGCACCCATCTCTTAATGCTGTGTCACAGTACCTGTACAAAAGGTTAGTAAATACATCTCATAATGCTGTATCACAGTAGCTGTACATAATGTGAGTACACCCATCTCATAGTGCTGTATCGCAGTGTGTGTGTGTATATATATATATATATATATATGTAAGGTGAGTACACTCATCTGATAATGCTGTATCATGGTACCTGTACATATAGTGAGTACACACAACTCATAATGCTGTATCACAGTACCTGAGAGTATGGTGAGTACACTCATCTGATAATGCTGCATCACATTTCCTGTACATAAGGTGAGTACACCCAACTCACAAGGCTGTATCACAGTACCTGCACATATGATGAGTACACCCATCTCATAGTATTGTATCATAAATAAGGTGAGTACACCCATCTCATAGTGCAGATTCACAGTACCTGTGAATAAGGTGAGTACACCCATCTTATAGTGCGGTATTACAGTACATGTAAATAAGGTGAGTACACCCATCTCATAGTGCAGTATCAGGGTACCTGTGAATAAGATGAATACACCCATCTCATAGTGCTGTCTTACATTACCTGTGCATACGCTGAGTACACCTATCTCACAGTACTGTATCACAGCAACTGTACATAAGGTGAGTACACCCGTCTCATAGTGCTGTATCACAGTACCGGTACATAAGGTGAGTACACCCATCTCTTAATGCTGTATCACAGTACCTGTACAAAAGGTGGGTACATCCATTTCATAGTGCTGTATCAGAGTTCCTGTACATAAGGTGAGTACACAAATCTCATAGTGCTGTATTGCAGTATATGTATATAAGGTGAGTACATCCATCTCATAATGCTGTATTATAGTACCTGTACATAAGGTGAGTACACCATTCTCATACTGCTGTATCACAGTACATGTGCATAAGGTGAGTACACCCATCTCATAGTGCTCTTTCACAGTACCTCAACATAATGTGAGTACACCCATCTGGTAATGCTGTGTCACAGTCCCTGTACACCAGTTGATCAGATGCATCTCATAGTGCTGTATTACAGTACTTGTACGTAAGGTGAGTACACCCATCTCATAGTGCTGTATGACAGTACTTGTACATAAGGTGAGTGTATCCATCTCAGAGCAATGGAACTGAGTGTCTATACATAGTGAGAGTACACCTTTCTCATAGTGCTTTATCATACATAAAGTGAGTAAACCCTTCTCATAGTGCTGTATCACAGTACCTGTACTTATGGTGAGTACACCCATCTCATAGTACTGTTTCATACATAAGGTGAGTACACCCATCTCATAGTGCAGTATCACAGTACCTGTGAATAAGATGAGTACATGCATCTTATAGTGGGGTCTATGTTAAATGTTTGAACAGCCAAAATATCGAACAGACATTTGGATGTTCAAAAATAAAAAAAAAAAGAAAACACAGAAAAAAACACTTTAACAGTGCAGGCAGGGGGGCAAGCTCCTCCTGCACCCTCCACACCCACCCCTACTTAAATAAACCAACTCTGAGATCGCACTTCAGTGCAGAAAAGGGAAATTCTCCTATCTGCACCATACAGTGCTGTTGAAAGTCTATCTTCGAGCACTCAAAATTTTGAACGTTTGGTCTAGACCATGTAACGTTTGAAATTTTGAGGGTTCAAAGATTTGACAGGTACCCTTATAGTACTGTATTACAGTACTTGTACATAAGGTGAGTACACCCATCTCATAGTGCAGTATCAGAGTACCCGTGAATAAGGTGAGTACACCCATCTGATAGTGCTGTCTCACAGTACCTGTACATAAGGTAAGTACATCCATCTCATAGTTCTGTATCACAGTAACTGTAGATACGGTGAATACACCCATCTTTTAATGCTGTATCACAGTACCTGTACAAAAGGTGGGTACATCCATCTCATGGCGCTGTATCACAGTACCTGTACATAAGGTGAGTACACCCATCTCATAGTGCTTTTTCACAGTATCTGCACATATGGTGAGTAGCCGCATGTCATTGTAGTGAATCACAGTACCTGTACATAATGTGAGTATATCCATCTGATAGTGCTGTGTCACAGTACCTGTACACCAGGTGATCACACCCATCACATAGTTCTGTGTCACAGTACCTGTACATACGGTGATCATACCCATCTCATTGTGCTGTATCACAGTACCTGTACATAAGATGAATACACCATTCTCATAACACTGCATCATACATAAGGTGAGTACACCCATCTTAAAGTGCAGTATCACTGTACCTTGGAATAAGGGGAGTACACACATTTCATATTGCTGTACTACAGTACCTGTACCTAAGGTGAGTACACCCATCTCATTGTGCAGTACCACAGCACCTGTGAATAAGGTGAGGACACCCATCTCATAGTTATGTATCACAGTACCTGTACATAAGGTGAGTACACCCATCTCATAGTATTGTGTCACAGAACTTGAACATAGGTTGAGTACACCCATGTTATAGTGCTGTATCACAGTACTTGTACATAAGGCGAGCACACACATCTCAAAGCAATGAGTCTGTGGGCCTATATATATAGGGAGAATATACCCATCTCATACTGCTGTATCATACATAAGGTGAGTACACCTATCTCATAGAGCTGTATCAAAGTACCTGTACATAAGGTGAATACACCCATTGCATAGTGCTGTATCATACATATTGTGAGTACATCCATTTCATAGTGCTGTATCATACATAAGGTGAGTATTCCCATTTCATAGTGCTGTATCAGGGTATCTGTTCATAAGGTTAGTGCACTCATCTCATAGTGCTGTGTCACAGTACCTGAACATGGGTTGTGTATACACATCTCATAGTGCTTTATCACAGTACCTGTACATAAGAGTATACCCATTTCATAGTGCTGCATCATACATATGGTGAATACAGCCATTTCATTGTGCTGTATCATAAATGAGGTGAGTACATCCACCTCATAGTGCTTTATCACATACCTGTGCATAAGGTGAGTACACACATTTCATGCTGTTGTATCACAGAACCTGTACATTATGTGAGTACGCCGATCTCATAGTGCTGTATCACAGTATCTGCACATACGTTAAGTACACCCTTCTCATACTGCTGTATCAGACGTAAACTTGCAGATAAGGTGATTACACCTGTCTCATAGTGCTGTATCACAGTATCAGTACATAAGGAGAGTATACCCATCTCATACTGCTATACTATACATAAGTTGAGTACACCCATCTCATAGTGCTGTTTCACAGTACCTGTGCAAAAGGCGAGCATACCCATCTCACAGCAGTGGGTCTTAGTGCCTATACACTAAGCCTTAGTGACATTAAGTCAGTTAACAAGAAACTAGGCTCAATGTACAGAATCAAGAACTTTCTTACTCCTCATGCTAAATTAACCATTGCTCGTACCCATCTCCTTTCCACCCTACTATATGCCTCACCGATATTTTCCTTCCTCAATAAATGTGAGCTCAACAACCTCTCTACCACCTACCATCATATTGCCAGATTCATAACAGGTACACCCTATCGTACCCACCATTGCCTCAACCTCAAGAAACTTGGCTGGTTGGAACTGCCCAATCTTCTTAAATTAAACCAACTCACCGAAGCATTCAAAATAATTAATCAACCAGAGAAACCCCCCTCGCTGAGCAAAATCCTGACCCCCTACACCAACTTAAGTAGCTTTCGATCCTCAAACAGTATTCAGGTATTAACCATCAAATCTAATAACATGGGCGGTGATGCACTTTATGCTAACTCCATCGGAAAGCAATGGAATTCCCTTCCCAACAACCTAAGGCTCTTGACTTCACTCAATCTATTCAAAACTAATCTCAGAGAATTACTTAAGTCTCACTGGTTATGCCCATGTACTAACCCAGATTAATTCCTATAGGTCTCACAGTACCTAAATCTCTTCTTCCTCTCAAGTTTTTATCTAGCATTCTACTACCTCCACAGGTATCCATGTCATGTGACCAACTCAACAAATGTTTGCCAAACTATCAGCATGTATATTTAGATGTTGTTATTGTTTTATTATTATATTAATGTAGTTTCTTCTAACTAATTGTAGTGTGATACTTCTGTTAATTGTGGGAGCTTTTCTCCCCGGGTCTCTACTGAAAAAGGACATGCATCCAGCTAGACTAGCCCGGTCAACAAATGTAAAATAAATAAATAAATAAAATAAAAATACATAGGGTGAACATTGTTCTGTATTATACATAAGGTGAGTACACCCAACTCATAGCTCTGTTTCAGAGTACCTGTACATAAGGTGAGTTCACCCATCTCATAGTGCTGTATCACAATACCTGTAGATAAGGTGAGTACACCCATTTCATAATGGTGTATCATAGTAGCTGTACATAAGGTGAGTACACCCGTCTCATTGTACTCTCCATCTCATAGTGCTATATCTTAGTACCTTTAGATAAGATGAGTACAGCCATCCACTAGTGCTGTATAACAGTAACTGCACATAAGGTGAGTACATCCATCTCATAGTATTGTATCACACTACCTGTACATAAGCTGAGTACACCCATCATGTTGTGCTGTATCACAGTACCTGTAAATAAGGTGTGTACATTCATCTCATAGTGCTGTGCTACAGTACCTGTACATAAGGTGAGTACACCCATGGCATAGTGCTGTAACAGTACCTGTACATAAGGTGGGTACACTCATATCATAGTGCTGTATCACAGCACCTGTACATAGGGTGAGTATATCCATCTCAGAGCAATAGGCCTGAGTGTCTATACAGAATGAGAGTACACCTGTCTCATAGTTCTTTATCATCCATAAAGTGAGTGCAATCATCTCATAGTGCTGTATCACAGTAGCTGTGCATAAGGTGAGTATACCCATCCTGTAGTGCTGTATGATAAATAAGGTGAATACACCCATCTCATAGTGTAGTATCACAGTACCTGTACATATGGTTAGTACACCCATCTCATAGCACTGTATCACAGTACCTGTACATATGGGGAGTACACCCATCTCATAGCACTGTATCACAGTACCTGTACATAAGGTGAGTACACTCATCTGATAATGCTGTATCACAGTATCTGTACAAATGGTGAGTGCACCCAACTCATAATGCTGTATCACAGTACCTGTATCTAAGGTGAGTACAACCATCTCACAGTACTGTGTCATACATAAGGTGAGTATACCCATCTCCTAGTTCAGTATCACAGTTCCTGTGATTAAGGTGAGTACACCCATCTCATAGTGCTGTCTTACAGTACCTGTACATAAGGTGAGTACACCCATCACATAGAGCAGTATCACAGTACCTGTGAATAAGGTGAGTACACCCGTCTCATAGTGGTCTATCACAGTACCTGTAGATAAGTTGAGTACACTGATCTCATAGTGCTGTGTCACAGTACCCATGCATAAGGTGAGTACACTCATCTCATAGTGCAGTATTACAGTTCCTGTTCATAAGGTGACTACACCCATCTGATAATGCTGCATCACTGTTCCTGTACATAAGGTGAGTACACCCAACTCACAATGCTATATCACAGTACCTTTACATATGGTGAGTGCACCCATCTCATAGTATTGTATCATACATAAGGTGAGTACACCCATTTCATAGTGCAG